>NC_142664.1:11454694-11754694 GCF_026168435.1 Sesamum indicum | reverse complement strand
GTGGAATTCTATGAACGTTCAGTATTTAGCTATTTTGTACGGTTTATTAAAGCAAGTTCGTTTCCGTTCTTACACTAACTTGTAATTATCATTACGCTTAGCAAATGTAACACACAAATACATGGGTCTACACCAACGTTTGGGTTAAGTTTCGTGGAATTCTATGAACGTTCAATATTTAGCTGTTTTGCACGATTTTATTAAAGCAAGTTTGTTTCCCTTTTACACTAATTTGTAGTTATTGTTACGCTTAGCAAATTTACCACACAAATGCATGGGACTAGACCCACGTTTGGTTCCAGTTTCGTGGAATTCTGAGAACATTCAAAATTTAGCTGTTTTGCACGGTTTTATTAAAGTAAGTTCTTTTTCCTTTTGCATTAACTTGTTGTTATTATTACGCTTAGCAAATTTACCACCCAAATGCATGGGTCTAGACCTACGTTTCGGTCAAGTTTCGTGGAATTCTTAGAACGTTCAAAATTTAGCTGTTTCGCTCGGTTCTTTTCCCTTTTACACTAACTTGTAGTTATTATTAACCTTTGCAAATTTACCACACAAATGCATGAATTCAAACCTACATTTGGGTCAAATTTCAGGGAATTCTGAGAAGGTTCAAAATTTAGATGTTTTCATGGCATTATTAAAGAAAAATTCATTTCCTGTTTACACTATCTTGTATTTATTCTTACGCTTAGAAAATTCTTCACACAAATATATGGGTCTAGACCAATGTTTGGGTCAAATTTTGTGAAATTCTATGAACGTTCAATATTTAGCTATTTTGCACGGTTTATTAAAGCAAGTTCGTTTCCGTTTTTACACTAACTTGTAATTATCATTACGCTTAGCAAATGTACCACACAAATACATGGGTCTACACCAACGTTTGGGTCAAGTTTCATGGAATTCTATGAACGTTCAATATTTAGCTGTTTTGCACGATTTTATTAAAGCAAGTTCTTTTTCCTTTTGCATTAACTTGTTGTTATTATTACGCTTAGCAAATTTACCACACAAATTCATGGGTCTAGACCTACGTTTCGGTCAAGTTTCGTGGAATTCTGAGAACGTTCAAAATTTAGCTGTTTTGCTCGATTTTATTAAAGGAAGTTCTTTTCCCTTTTACACTAACTTGTAGTTATTATTAATCATTGCAAATTTACCACACAAATGCATGAATTCAAACATACATTTGGGTCAAATTTCAGGGAATTCTGAGAAGGTTCAAAATTTAGCTGTTTTGCATGGCATTATTAAAGAAAATTCCTTTCCTGTTTACACTATCTTGTAGTTATTCTTACGCTTAGAAAATTTTTCACACAAATATATGGGTCTAGACCAATGTTTGGGTCATGTTTCGTGGAATTCTATGAACGTTCAATATTTAGCTATTTTGCACGATTTATTAAAGCAAGTTCGTTTCCGTTTTTACACTAACTTGTAATTATCATTACGCTTAGCAAATGTACCACACAATACATGGGTCTACACCAACGTTTGGGTCAAGTTTCGTGGAATTCTATGAACGTTCAATATTTAGCTGTTTTGCACGATTTTATTAAAGCAAGTTTGTTTCCCTTTTACACTAACTTATAGTTATTGTTACGCTTAGCAAATTTACCACACAAATGCATGGGACTAGAACTACGTTTGGTTCCAGTTTCGTGGAATTCTGAGAACATTCAAAATTTAGCTGTTTTGCACGGTTTTATTAAAGCAAGTTCTTTTTCCTTTTGCATTAACATGTTGTTATTATTACGCTTAGCAAATTTACCACACAAATGCATGGGTCTAGACCTACGTTTCGGTCAAGTTTCGTGGAATTCTGAGAACGTTCAAAATTTAGCTGTTTTGCTCGGTTCTTTTCCCTTTTAAACTAACTTGTAGTTATTATTAACCTTTGCAAATTTACCACACAAATGCATGAATTCAAACCTACATTTGGGTCAAATTTCAGGGAATTCTGAAAAGGTTCAAAATTTAGCTGTTTTCATGGCATTATTAAAGAAAATTCCTTTCCTGTTTACACTATCTTGTATTTATTCTTACGCTTAGAAAATTTTTCACACAAATATATGGGTCTAGACCAATGTTTGGGTCAAGTTTCGTGGAATTCTATGAACGTTCAGTATTTAGCTATTTTGTATGGTTTATTAAAGCAAGTTCGTTTCCGTTCTTACACTAACTTGTAATTATCATTACGCTTAGCAAATGTAACACACAAATACATGGGTCTACACAAACGTTTGGGTTAAGTTTCGTGGAATTCTATGAACGTTCAATATTTAGCTGTTTTGCACGATTTTATTAAAGCAAGTTTGTTTCCCTTTTACACTAATTTGTAGTTATTGTTACGCTTAGCAAATTTACCACACAAATGCATGGGACTAGACCCACGTTTGGTTCCAGTTTCGTGGAATTCTGAGAACATTCAAAATTTAGCTGTTTTGCACGGTTTTATTAAAGTAAGTTCTTTTTCCTTTTGCATTAACTTGTTGTTATTATTACGCTTAGCAAATTTACCACCCAAATGCATGGGTCTAGACCTACGTTTCGGTCAAGTTTCGTGGAATTCTGAGAACGTTCAAAATTTAGCTGTTTCGCTCGGTTCTTTTCCCTTTTACACTAACTTGTAGTTATTATTAACCTTTGCAAATTTACCACACAAATGCATGAATTCAAACCTACATTTGGGTCAAATTTCAGGGAATTCTGAGAAGGTTCAAAATTTAGATGTTTTCATGGCATTATTAAAGAAAAATTCATTTCCTGTTTACACTATCTTGTATTTATTCTTACGCTTAGAAAATTTTTCACACAAATATATGGGTCTAGACCAATGTTTGGGTCAAATTTTGTGAAATTCTATGAACGTTCAATATTTAGCTATTTTGCACGGTTTATTAAAGCAAGTTCGTTTCCGTTTTTACACTAACTTGTAATTATCATTACGCTTAGCAAATGTACCACACAAATACATGGGTCTACACCAACGTTTGGGTCAAGTTTCATGGAATTCTATGAACGTTCAATATTTAGCTGTTTTGCACGATTTTATTAAAGCAAGTTCTTTTTCCTTTTGCATTAACTTGTTGTTATTATTACGCTTAGCAAATTTACCACACAAATTCATGGGTCTAGACCTACGTTTCGGTCAAGTTTCGTGGAATTCTGAGAACGTTCAAAATTTAGCTGTTTCGCTCGATTTTATTAAAGGAAGTTCTTTTCCCTTTTACACTAACTTGTAGTTATTATTAATCATTGCAAATTTACCACACAAATGCATGAATTCAAACATACATTTGGGTCAAATTTCAGGGAATTCTGAGAAGGTTCAAAATTTAGCTGTTTTGCATGGCATTATTAAAGAAAATTCCTTTCCTGTTTACACTATCTTGTAGTTATTCTTACGCTTAGAAAATTTTTCACACAAATATATGGGTCTAGACCAATGTTTGGGTCATGTTTCGTGGAATTCTATGAACGTTCAATATTTAGCTATTTTGCACGATTTATTAAAGCAAGTTCGTTTCCGTTTTTACACTAACTTGTAATTATCATTACGCTTAGCAAATGTACCACACAATACATGGGTCTACACCAACGTTTGGGTCAAGTTTCGTGGAATTCTATGAACGTTCAATATTTAGCTGTTTTGCACGATTTTATTAAAGCAAGTTTGTTTCCCTTTTACACTAACTTATAGTTATTGTTACGCTTAGCAAATTTACCACACAAATGCATGGGACTAGAACTACGTTTGGTTCCAGTTTCGTGGAATTCTGAGAACATTCAAAATTTAGCTGTTTTGCACGGTTTTATTAAAGCAAGTTCTTTTTCCTTTTGCATTAACATGTTGTTATTATTACGCTTAGCAAATTTACCACACAAATGCATGGGTCTAGACCTACGTTTCGGTCAAGTTTCGTGGAATTCTGAGAACGTTCAAAATTTAGCTGTTTTGCTCGGTTCTTTTCCCTTTTAAACTAACTTGTAGTTATTATTAACCTTTGCAAATTTACCACACAAATGCATGAATTCAAACCTACATTTGGGTCAAATTTCAGGGAATTCTGAAAAGGTTCAAAATTTAGCTGTTTTCATGGCATTATTAAAGAAAATTCCTTTCCTGTTTACACTATCTTGTATTTATTCTTACGCTTAGAAAATTTTTCACACAAATATATGGGTCTAGACCAATGTTTGGGTCAAGTTTCGTGGAATTCTATGAACGTTCAGTATTTAGCTATTTTGTACGGTTTATTAAAGCAAGTTCGTTTCCGTTCTTACACTAACTTGTAATTATCATTACGCTTAGCAAATGTAACACACAAATACATGGGTCTACACCAACGTTTGGGTTAAGTTTCGTGGAATTCTATGAACGTTCAATATTTAGCTGTTTTGCACGATTTTATTAAAGCAAGTTTGTTTCCCTTTTACACTAATTTGTAGTTATTGTTACGCTTAGCAAATTTACCACACAAATGCATGGGACTAGACCCACGTTTGGTTCCAGTTTCGTGGAATTCTGAGAACATTCAAAATTTAGCTGTTTTGCACGGTTTTATTAAAGTAAGTTCTTTTTCCTTTTGCATTAACTTGTTGTTATTATTACGCTTAGCAAATTTACCACCCATATGCATGGGTCTAGACCTACGTTTCGGTCAAGTTTCGTGGAATTCTGAGAACGTTCAAAATTTAGCTGTTTCGCTCGGTTCTTTTCCCTTTTACACTAACTTGTAGTTATTATTAACCTTTGCAAATTTACCACACAAATGCATGAATTCAAACCTACATTTGGGTCAAATTTCAGGGAATTCTGAGAAGGTTCAAAATTTAGATGTTTTCATGGCATTATTAAAGAAAAATTCATTTCCTGTTTACACTATCTTGTATTTATTCTTACGCTTAGAAAATTCTTCACACAAATATATGGGTCTAGACCAATGTTTGGGTCAAATTTTGTGAAATTCTATGAACGTTCAATATTTAGCTATTTTGCACGGTTTATTAAAGCAAGTTCGTTTCCGTTTTTACACTAACTTGTAATTATCATTACGCTTAGCAAATGTACCACACAAATACATGGGTCTACACCAACGTTTGGGTCAAGTTTCATGGAATTCTATGAACGTTCAATATTTAGCTGTTTTGCACGATTTTATTAAAGCAAGTTCTTTTTCCTTTTGCATTAACTTGTTGTTATTATTACGCTTAGCAAATTTACCACACAAATTCATGGGTCTAGACCTACGTTTCGGTCAAGTTTCGTGGAATTCTGAGAACGTTCAAAATTTAGCTGTTTTGCTCGATTTTATTAAAGGAAGTTCTTTTCCCTTTTACACTAACTTGTAGTTATTATTAATCATTGCAAATTTACCACACAAATGCATGAATTCAAACATACATTTGGGTCAAATTTCAGGGAATTCTGAGAAGGTTCAAAATTTAGCTGTTTTGCATGGCATTATTAAAGAAAATTCCTTTCCTGTTTACACTATCTTGTAGTTATTCTTACGCTTAGAAAATTTTTCACACAAATATATGGGTCTAGACCAATGTTTGGGTCATGTTTCGTGGAATTCTATGAACGTTCAATATTTAGCTATTTTGCACGATTTATTAAAGCAAGTTCGTTTCCGTTTTTACACTAACTTGTAATTATCATTACGCTTAGCAAATGTACCACACAATACATGGGTCTACACCAACGTTTGGGTCAAGTTTCGTGGAATTCTATGAACGTTCAATATTTAGCTGTTTTGCACGATTTTATTAAAGCAAGTTTGTTTCCCTTTTACACTAACTTATAGTTATTGTTACGCTTAGCAAATTTACCACACAAATGCATGGGACTAGAACTACGTTTGGTTCCAGTTTCGTGGAATTCTGAGAACATTCAAAATTTAGCTGTTTTGCACGGTTTTATTAAAGCAAGTTCTTTTTCCTTTTGCATTAACATGTTGTTATTATTACGCTTAGCAAATTTACCACACAAATGCATGGGTCTAGACCTACGTTTCGGTCAAGTTTCGTGGAATTCTGAGAACGTTCAAAATTTAGCTGTTTTGCTCGGTTCTTTTCCCTTTTAAACTAACTTGTAGTTATTATTAACCTTTGCAAATTTACCACACAAATGCATGAATTCAAACCTACATTTGGGTCAAATTTCAGGGAATTCTGAAAAGGTTCAAAATTTAGCTGTTTTCATGGCATTATTAAAGAAAATTCCTTTCCTGTTTACACTATCTTGTATTTATTCTTACGCTTAGAAAATTTTTCACACAAATATATGGGTCTAGACCAATGTTTGGGTCAAGTTTCGTGGAATTCTATGAACGTTCAGTATTTAGCTATTTTGTACGGTTTATTAAAGCAAGTTCGTTTCCGTTCTTACACTAACTTGTAATTATCATTACGCTTAGCAAATGTAACACACAAATACATGGGTCTACACCAACGTTTGGGTTAAGTTTCGTGGAATTCTATGAACGTTCAATATTTAGCTGTTTTGCACGATTTTATTAAAGCAAGTTTGTTTCCCTTTTACACTAATTTGTAGTTATTGTTACGCTTAGCAAATTTACCACACAAATGCATGGGACTAGACCCACGTTTGGTTCCAGTTTCGTGGAATTCTGAGAACACTCAAAATTTAGCTGTTTTGCACGGTTTTATTAAAGTAAGTTCTTTTTCCTTTTGCATTAACTTGTTGTTATTATTACGCTTAGCAAATTTACCACCCAAATGCATGGGTCTAGACCTACGTTTCGGTCAAGTTTCGTGGAATTCTGAGAACGTTCAAAATTTAGCTGTTTCGCTCGGTTCTTTTCCCTTTTACACTAACTTGTAGTTATTATTAACCTTTGCAAATTTACCACACAAATGCATGAATTCAAACCTACATTTGGGTCAAATTTCAGGGAATTCTGAGAAGGTTCAAAATTTAGATGTTTTCATGGCATTATTAAAGAAAAATTCATTTCCTGTTTACACTATCTTGTATTTATTCTTACGCTTAGAAAATTCTTCACACAAATATATGGGTCTAGACCAATGTTTGGGTCAAATTTTGTGAAATTCTATGAACGTTCAATATTTAGCTATTTTGCACGGTTTATTAAAGCAAGTTCGTTTCCGTTTTTAGACTAACATGTAATTATCATTACGCTTAGCAAATGTACCACACAAATACATGGGTCTACACCAACGTTTGGGTCAAGTTTCATGGAATTCTATGAACGTTCAATATTTAGCTGTTTTGCACGATTTTATTAAAGCAAGTTCTTTTTCCTTTTGCATTAACTTGTTGTTATTATTACGCTTAGCAAATTTACCACACAAATTCATGGGTCTAGACCTACGTTTCGGTCAAGTTTCGTGGAATTCTGAGAACGTTCAAAATTTAGCTGTTTTGCTCGATTTTATTAAAGGAAGTTCTTTTCCCTTTTACACTAACTTGTAGTTATTATTAATCATTGCAAATTTACCACACAAATGCATGAATTCAAACATACATTTGGGTCAAATTTCAGGGAATTCTGAGAAGGTTCAAAATTTAGCTGTTTTGCATGGCATTATTAAAGAAAATTCCTTTCCTGTTTACACTATCTTGTAGTTATTCTTACGCTTAGAAAATTTTTCACACAAATATATGGGTCTAGACCAATGTTTGGGTCATGTTTCGTGGAATTCTATGAACGTTCAATATTTAGCTATTTTGCACGATTTATTAAAGCAAGTTCGTTTCCGTTTTTACACTAACTTGTAATTATCATTACGCTTAGCAAATGTACCACACAATACATGGGTCTACACCAACGTTTGGGTCAAGTTTCGTGGAATTCTATGAACGTTCAATATTTAGCTGTTTTGCACGATTTTATTAAAGCAAGTTTGTTTCCCTTTTACACTAACTTATAGTTATTGTTACGCTTAGCAAATTTACCACACAAATGCATGGGACTAGAACTACGTTTGGTTCCAGTTTCGTGGAATTCTGAGAACATTCAAAATTTAGCTGTTTTGCACGGTTTTATTAAAGCAAGTTCTTTTTCCTTTTGCATTAACATGTTGTTATTATTACGCTTAGCAAATTTACCACACAAATGCATGGGTCTAGACCTACGTTTCGGTCAAGTTTCGTGGAATTCTGAGAACGTTCAAAATTTAGCTGTTTTGCTCGGTTCTTTTCCCTTTTAAACTAACTTGTAGTTATTATTAACCTTTGCAAATTTACCACACAAATGCATGAATTCAAACCTACATTTGGGTCAAATTTCAGGGAATTCTGAAAAGGTTCAAAATTTAGCTGTTTTCATGGCATTATTAAAGAAAATTCCTTTCCTGTTTACACTATCTTGTATTTATTCTTACGCTTAGAAAATTTTTCACACAAATATATGGGTCTAGACCAATGTTTGGGTCAAGTTTCGTGGAATTCTATGAACGTTCAGTATTTAGCTATTTTGTACGGTTTATTAAAGCAAGTTCGTTTCCGTTCTTACACTAACTTGTAATTATCATTACGCTTAGCAAATGTAACACACAAATACATGGGTCTACACCAACGTTTGGGTTAAGTTTCGTGGAATTCTATGAACGTTCAATATTTAGCTGTTTTGCACGATTTTATTAAAGCAAGTTTGTTTCCCTTTTACACTAATTTGTAGTTATTGTTACGCTTAGCAAATTTAACACACAAATGCATGGGACTAGACCCACGTTTGGTTCCAGTTTCGTGGAATTCTGAGAACATTCAAAATTTAGCTGTTTTGCACGGTTTTATTAAAGTAAGTTCTTTTTCCTTTTGCATTAACTTGTTGTTATTATTACGCTTAGCAAATTTACCACCCAAATGCATGGGTCTAGACCTACGTTTCGGTCAAGTTTCGTGGAATTCTGAGAACGTTCAAAATTTAGCTGTTTCGCTCGGTTCTTTTCCCTTTTACACTAACTTGTAGTTATTATTAACCTTTGCAAATTTACCACACAAATGCATGAATTCAAACCTACATTTGGGTCAAATTTCAGGGAATTCTGAGAAGGTTCAAAATTTAGATGTTTTCATGGCATTATTAAAGAAAAATTCATTTCCTGTTTACACTATCTTGTATTTATTCTTACGCTTAGAAAATTCTTCACACAAATATATGGGTCTAGACCAATGTTTGGGTCAAATTTTGTGAAATTCTATGAACGTTCAATATTTAGCTATTTTGCACGGTTTATTAAAGCAAGTTCGTTTCCGTTTTTACACTAACTTGTAATTATCATTACGCTTAGCAAATGTACCACACAAATACATGGGTCTACACCAACGTTTCGGTCAAGTTTCATGGAATTCTATGAACGTTCAATATTTAGCTGTTTTGCACGATTTTATTAAAGCAAGTTCTTTTTCCTTTTGCATTAACTTGTTGTTATTATTACGCTTAGCAAATTTACCACACAAATTCATGGGTCTAGACCTACGTTTCGGTCAAGTTTCGTGGAATTCTGAGAACGTTCAAAATTTAGCTGTTTTGCTCGATTTTATTAAAGGAAGTTCTTTTCCCTTTTACACTAACTTGTAGTTATTATTAATCATTGCAAATTTACCACACAAATGCATGAATTCAAACATACATTTGGGTCAAATTTCAGGGAATTCTGAGAAGGTTCAAAATTTAGCTGTTTTGCATGGCATTATTAAAGAAAATTCCTTTCCTGTTTACACTATCTTGTAGTTATTCTTACGCTTAGAAAATTTTTCACACAAATATATGGGTCTAGACCAATGTTTGGGTCATGTTTCGTGGAATTCTATGAACGTTCAATATTTAGCTATTTTGCACGATTTATTAAAGCAAGTTCGTTTCCGTTTTTACACTAACTTGTAATTATCATTACGCTTAGCAAATGTACCACACAATACATGGGTCTACACCAACGTTTGGGTCAAGTTTCGTGGAATTCTATGAACGTTCAATATTTAGCTGTTTTGCACGATTTTATTAAAGCAAGTTTGTTTCCCTTTTACACTAACTTATAGTTATTGTTACGCTTAGCAAATTTACCACACAAATGCATGGGACTAGAACTACGTTTGGTTCCAGTTTCGTGGAATTCTGAGAACATTCAAAATTTAGCTGTTTTGCACGGTTTTATTAAAGCAAGTTCTTTTTCCTTTTGCATTAACTTGTTGTTATTATTACGCTTAGCAAATTTACCACACAAATGCATGGGTCTAGACCTACGTTTCGGTCAAGTTTCGTGGAATTCTGAGAACGTTCAAAATTTAGCTGTTTTGCTCGGTTCTTTTCCCTTTTAAACTAACTTGTAGTTATTATTAACCTTTGCAAATTTACCACACAAATGCATGAATTCAAACCTACATTTGGGTCAAATTTCAGGGAATTCTGAAAAGGTTCAAAATTTAGCTGTTTTCATGGCATTATTAAAGAAAATTCCTTTCCTGTTTACACTATCTTGTATTTATTCTTACGCTTAGAAAATTTTTCACACAAATATATGGGTCTAGACCAATGTTTGGGTCAAGTTTCGTGGAATTCTATGAACGTTCAGTATTTAGCTATTTTGTACGGTTTATTAAAGCAAGTTCGTTTCCGTTCTTACACTAACTTGTAATTATCATTACGCTTAGCAAATGTAACACACAAATACATGGGTCTACACCAACGTTTGGGTTAAGTTTCGTGGAATTCTATGAACGTTCAATATTTAGCTGTTTTGCACGATTTTATTAAAGCAAGTTTGTTTCCCTTTTACACTAATTTGTAGTTATTGTTACGCTTAGCAAATTTACCACACAAATGCATGGGACTAGACCCACGTTTGGTTCCAGTTTCGTGGAATTCTGAGAACATTCAAAATTTAGCTGTTTTGCACGGTTTTATTAAAGTAAGTTCTTTTTCCTTTTGCATTAACTTGTTGTTATTATTACGCTTAGCAAATTTACCACCCAAATGCATGGGTCTAGACCTACGTTTCGGTCAAGTTTCGTGGAATTCTGAGAACGTTCAAAATTTAACTGTTTCGCTCGGTTCTTTTCCCTTTTACACTAACTTGTAGTTATTATTAACCTTTGCAAATTTACCACACAAATGCATGAATTCAAACCTACATTTGGGTCAAATTTCAGGGAATTCTGAGAAGGTTCAAAATTTAGATGTTTTCATGGCATTATTAAAGAAAAATTCATTTCCTGTTTACACTATCTTGTATTTATTCTTACGCTTAGAAAATTTTTCACACAAATATATGGGTCTAGACCAATGTTTGGGTCAAATTTTGTGAAATTCTATGAACGTTCAATATTTAGCTATTTTGCACGGTTTATTAAAGCAAGTTCGTTTCCATTTTTACACTAACTTGTAATTATCATTACGCTTAGCAAATGTACCACACAAATACATGGGTCTACACCAACGTTTCGGTCAAGTTTCATGGAATTCTATGAACGTTCAATATTTAGCTGTTTTGCACGATTTTATTAAAGCAAGTTCTTTTTCCTTTTGCATTAACTTGTTGTTATTATTACGCTTAGCAAATTTACCACACAAATTCATGGGTCTAGACCTACGTTTCGGTCAAGTTTCGTGGAATTCTGAGAACGTTCAAAATTTAGCTGTTTTGCTCGATTTTATTAAAGGAAGTTCTTTTCCCTTTTACACTAACTTGTAGTTATTATTAATCATTGCAAATTTACCACACAAATGCATGAATTCAAACATACATTTGGGTCAAATTTCAGGGAATTCTGAGAAGGTTCAAAATTTAGCTGTTTTGCATGGCATTATTAAAGAAAATTCCTTTCCTGTTTACACTATCTTGTAGTTATTCTTACGCTTAGAAAATTTTTCACACAAATATATGGGTCTAGACCAATGTTTGGGTCATGTTTCGTGGAATTCTATGAACGTTCAATATTTAGCTATTTTGCACGATTTATTAAAGCAAGTTCGTTTCCGTTTTTACACTAACTTGTAATTATCATTACGCTTAGCAAATGTACCACACAATACATGGGTCTACACCAACGTTTGGGTCAAGTTTCGTGGAATTCTATGAACGTTCAATATTTAGCTGTTTTGCACGATTTTATTAAAGCAAGTTTGTTTCCCTTTTACACTAACTTATAGTTATTGTTACGCTTAGCAAATTTACCACACAAATGCATGGGACTAGAACTACGTTTGGTTCCAGTTTCGTGGAATTCTGAGAACATTCAAAATTTAGCTGTTTTGCACGGTTTTATGAAAGCAAGTTCTTTTTCCTTTTGCATTAACATGTTGTTATTATTACGCTTAGCAAATTTACCACACAAATGCATGGGTCTAGACCTACGTTTCGGTCAAGTTTCGTGGAATTCTGAGAACGTTCAAAATTTAGCTGTTTTGCTCGGTTCTTTTCCCTTTTAAACTAACTTGTAGTTATTATTAACCTTTGCAAATTTACCACACAAATGCATGAATTCAAACCTACATTTGGGTCAAATTTCAGGGAATTCTGAAAAGGTTCAAAATTTAGCTGTTTTCATGGCATTATTAAAGAAAATTCCTTTCCTGTTTACACTATCTTGTATTTATTCTTACGCTTAGAAAATTTTTCACACAAATATATGGGTCTAGACCAATGTTTGGGTCAAGTTTCGTGGAATTCTATGAACGTTCAGTATTTAGCTATTTTGTACGGTTTATTAAAGCAAGTTCGTTTCCGTTCTTACACTAACTTGTAATTATCATTACGCTTAGCAAATGTAACACACAAATACATGGGTCTACACCAACGTTTGGGTTAAGTTTCGTGGAATTCTATGAACGTTCAATATTTAGCTGTTTTGCACGATTTTATTAAAGCAAGTTTGTTTCCCTTTTACACTAATTTGTAGTTATTGTTACGCTTAGCAAATTTACCACACAAATGCATGGGACTAGACCCACGTTTGGTTCCAGTTTCGTGGAATTCTGAGAACATTCAAAATTTAGCTGTTTTGCACGGTTTTATTAAAGTAAGTTCTTTTTCCTTTTGCATTAACTTGTTGTTATTATTACGCTTAGCAAATTTACCACCCAAATGCATGGGTCTAGACCTACGTTTCGGTCAAGTTTCGTGGAATTCTGAGAACGTTCAAAATTTAGCTGTTTCGCTCGGTTCTTTTCCCTTTTACACTAACTTGTAGTTATTATTAACCTTTGCAAATTTACCACACAAATGCATGAATTCAAACCTACATTTGGGTCAAATTTCAGGGAATTCTGAGAAGGTTCAAAATTTAGATGTTTTCATGGCATTATTAAAGAAAAATTCATTTCCTGTTTACACTATCTTGTATTTATTCTTACGCTTAGAAAATTTTTCACACAAATATATGGGTCTAGACCAATGTTTGGGTCAAATTTTGTGAAATTCTATGAACGTTCAATATTTAGCTATTTTGCACGGTTTATTAAAGCAAGTTCGTTTCCGTTTTTACACTAACTTGTAATTATCATTACGCTTAGCAAATGTACCACACAAATACATGGGTCTACACCAACGTTTCGGTCAAGTTTCATGGAATTCTATGAACGTTCAATATTTAGCTGTTTTGCACGATTTTATTAAAGCAAGTTCTTTTTCCTTTTGCATTAACTTGTTGTTATTATTACGCTTAGCAAATTTACCACACAAATTCATGGGTCTAGACCTACGTTTCGGTCAAGTTTCGTGGAATTCTGAGAACGTTCAAAATTTAGCTGTTTTGCTCGATTTTATTAAAGGAAGTTCTTTTCCCTTTTACACTAACTTGTAGTTATTATTAATCATTGCAAATTTACCACACAAATGCATGAATTCAAACATACATTTGGGTCAAATTTCAGGGAATTCTGAGAAGGTTCAAAATTTAGCTGTTTTGCATGGCATTATTAAAGAAAATTCCTTTCCTGTTTACACTATCTTGTAGTTATTCTTACGCTTAGAAAATTTTTCACACAAATATATGGGTCTAGACCAATGTTTGGGTCATGTTTCGTGGAATTCTATGAACGTTCAATATTTAGCTGTTTTGCACGATTTTATTAAAGCAAGTTTGTTTCCCTTTTACACTAATTTGTAGTTATTGTTACGCTTAGCAAATTTACCACACAAATGCATGGGACTAGACCCACGTTTGGTTCCAGTTTCGTGGAATTCTGAGAACATTCAAAATTTAGCTGTTTTGCACGGTTTTATTAAAGTAAGTTCTTTTTCCTTTTGCATTAACTTGTTGTTATTATTACGCTTAGCAAATTTACCACCCAAATGCATGGGTCTAGACCTACGTTTCGGTCAAGTTTCGTGGAATTCTGAGAACGTTCAAAATTTAGCTGTTTCGCTCGGTTCTTTTCCCTTTTACACTAACTTGTAGTTATTATTAACCTTTGCAAATTTACCACACAAATGCATGAATTCAAACCTACATTTGGGTCAAATTTCAGGGAATTCTGAGAAGGTTCAAAATTTAGATGTTTTCATGGCATTATTAAAGAAAAATTCATTTCCTGTTTACACTATCTTGTATTTATTCTTACGCTTAGAAAATTTTTCACACAAATATATGGGTCTAGACCAATGTTTGGGTCAAATTTTGTGAAATTCTATGAACGTTCAATATTTAGCTATTTTGCACGGTTTATTAAAGCAAGTTCGTTTCCGTTTTTACACTAACTTGTAATTATCATTACGCTTAGCAAATGTACCACACAAATACATGGGTCTACACCAACGTTTCGGTCAAGTTTCATGGAATTCTATGAACGTTCAATATTTAGCTGTTTTGCACGATTTTATTAAAGCAAGTTCTTTTTCCTTTTGCATTAACTTGTTGTTATTATTACGCTTAGCAAATTTACCACACAAATTCATGGGTCTAGACCTACGTTTCGGTCAAGTTTCGTGGAATTCTGAGAACGTTCAAAATTTAGCTGTTTTGCTCGATTTTATTAAAGGAAGTTCTTTTCCCTTTTACACTAACTTGTAGTTATTATTAATCATTGCAAATTTACCACACAAATGCATGAATTCAAACATACATTTGGGTCAAATTTCAGGGAATTCTGAGAAGGTTCAAAATTTAGCTGTTTTGCATGGCATTATTAAAGAAAATTCCTTTCCTGTTTACACTATCTTGTAGTTATTCTTACGCTTAGAAAATTTTTCACACAAATATATGGGTCTAGACCAATGTTTGGGTCATGTTTCGTGGAATTCTATGAACGTTCAATATTTAGCTATTTTGCACGATTTATTAAAGCAAGTTCGTTTCCGTTTTTACACTAACTTGTAATTATCATTACGCTTAGCAAATGTACCACACAATACATGGGTCTACACCAACGTTTGGGTCAAGTTTCGTGGAATTCTATGAACGTTCAATATTTAGCTGTTTTGCACGATTTTATTAAAGCAAGTTTGTTTCCCTTTTACACTAACTTATAGTTATTGTTACGCTTAGCAAATTTACCACACAAATGCATGGGACTAGAACTACGTTTGGTTCCAGTTTCGTGGAATTCTGAGAACATTCAAAATTTAGCTGTTTTGCACGGTTTTATTAAAGCAAGTTCTTTTTCCTTTTGCATTAACATGTTGTTATTATTACGCTTAGCAAATTTACCACACAAATGCATGGGTCTAGACCTACGTTTCGGTCAAGTTTCGTGGAATTCTGAGAACGTTCAAAATTTAGCTGTTTTGCTCGGTTCTTTTCCCTTTTAAACTAACTTGTAGTTATTATTAACCTTTGCAAATTTACCACACAAATGCATGAATTCAAACCTACATTTGGGTCAAATTTCAGGGAATTCTGAAAAGGTTCAAAATTTAGCTGTTTTCATGGCATTATTAAAGAAAATTCCTTTCCTGTTTACACTATCTTGTATTTATTCTTACGCTTAGAAAATTTTTCACACAAATATATGGGTCTAGACCAATGTTTGGGTCAAGTTTCGTGGAATTCTATGAACGTTCAGTATTTAGCTATTTTGTACGGTTTATTAAAGCAAGTTCGTTTCCGTTCTTACACTAACTTGTAATTATCATTACGCTTAGCAAATGTAACACACAAATACATGGGTCTACACCAACGTTTGGGTTAAGTTTCGTGGAATTCTATGAACGTTCAATATTTAGCTGTTTTGCACGATTTTATTAAAGCAAGTTTGTTTCCCTTTTACACTAATTTGTAGTTATTGTTACGCTTAGCAAATTTACCACACAAATGCATGGGACTAGACCCACGTTTGGTTCCAGTTTCGTGGAATTCTGAGAACATTCAAAATTTAGCTGTTTTGCACGGTTTTATTAAAGTAAGTTCTTTTTCCTTTTGCATTAACTTGTTGTTATTATTACGCTTAGCAAATTTACCACCCAAATGCATGGGTCTAGACCTACGTTTCGGTCAAGTTTCGTGGAATTCTGAGAACGTTCAAAATTTAGCTGTTTCGCTCGGTTCTTTTCCCTTTTACACTAACTTGTAGTTATTATTAACCTTTGCAAATTTACCACACAAATGCATGAATTCAAACCTACATTTGGGTCAAATTTCAGGGAATTCTGAGAAGGTTCAAAATTTAGATGTTTTCATGGCATTATTAAAGAAAAATTCATTTCCTGTTTACACTATCTTGTATTTATTCTTACGCTTAGAAAATTTTTCACACAAATATATGGGTCTAGACCAATGTTTGGGTCAAATTTTGTGAAATTCTATGAACGTTCAATATTTAGCTATTTTGCACGGTTTATTAAAGCAAGTTCGTTTCCGTTTTTACACTAACTTGTAATTATCATTACGCTTAGCAAATGTACCACACAAATACATGGGTCTACACCAACGTTTCGGTCAAGTTTCATGGAATTCTATGAACGTTCAATATTTAGCTGTTTTGCACGATTTTATTAAAGCAAGTTCTTTTTCCTTTTGCATTAACTTGTTGTTATTATTACGCTTAGCAAATTTACCACACAAATTCATGGGTCTAGACCTACGTTTCGGTCAAGTTTCGTGGAATTCTGAGAACGTTCAAAATTTAGCTGTTTTGCTCGATTTTATTAAAGGAAGTTCTTTTCCCTTTTACACTAACTTGTAGTTATTATTAATCATTGCAAATTTACCACACAAATGCATGAATTCAAACATACATTTGGGTCAAATTTCAGGGAATTCTGAGAAGGTTCAAAATTTAGCTGTTTTGCATGGCATTATTAAAGAAAATTCCTTTCCTGTTTACACTATCTTGTAGTTATTCTTACGCTTAGAAAATTTTTCACACAAATATATGGGTCTAGACCAATGTTTGGGTCATGTTTCGTGGAATTCTATGAACGTTCAATATTTAGCTATTTTGCACGATTTATTAAAGCAAGTTCGTTTCCGTTTTTACACTAACTTGTAATTATCATTACGCTTAGCAAATGTACCACACAATACATGGGTCTACACCAACGTTTGGGTCAAGTTTCGTGGAATTCTATGAACGTTCAATATTTAGCTGTTTTGCACGATTTTATTAAAGCAAGTTTGTTTCCCTTTTACACTAACTTATAGTTATTGTTACGCTTAGCAAATTTACCACACAAATGCATGGGACTAGAACTACGTTTGGTTCCAGTTTCGTGGAATTCTGAGAACATTCAAAATTTAGCTGTTTTGCACGGTTTTATTAAAGCAAGTTCTTTTTCCTTTTGCATTAACATGTTGTTATTATTACGCTTAGCAAATTTACCACACAAATGCATGGGTCTAGACCTACGTTTCGGTCAAGTTTCGTGGAATTCTGAGAACGTTCAAAATTTAGCTGTTTTGCTCGGTTCTTTTCCCTTTTAAACTAACTTGTAGTTATTATTAACCTTTGCAAATTTACCACACAAATGCATGAATTCAAACCTACATTTGGGTCAAATTTCAGGGAATTCTGAAAAGGTTCAAAATTTAGCTGTTTTCATGGCATTATTAAAGAAAATTCCTTTCCTGTTTACACTATCTTGTATTTATTCTTACGCTTAGAAAATTTTTCACACAAATATATGGGTCTAGACCAATGTTTGGGTCAAGTTTCGTGGAATTCTATGAACGTTCAGTATTTAGCTATTTTGTACGGTTTATTAAAGCAAGTTCGTTTCCGTTCTTACACTAACTTGTAATTATCATTACGCTTAGCAAATGTAACACACAAATACATGGGTCTACACCAACGTTTGGGTTAAGTTTCGTGGAATTCTATGAACGTTCAATATTTAGCTGTTTTGCACGATTTTATTAAAGCAAGTTTGTTTCCCTTTTACACTAATTTGTAGTTATTGTTACGCTTAGCAAATTTACCACACAAATGCATGGGACTAGACCCACGTTTGGTTCCAGTTTCGTGGAATTCTGAGAACATTCAAAATTTAGCTGTTTTGCACGGTTTTATTAAAGTAAGTTCTTTTTCCTTTTGCATTAACTTGTTGTTATTATTACGCTTAGCAAATTTACCACCCAAATGCATGGGTCTAGACCTACGTTTCGGTCAAGTTTCGTGGAATTCTGAGAACGTTCAAAATTTAGCTGTTTCGCTCGGTTCTTTTCCCTTTTACACTAACTTGTAGTTATTATTAACCTTTGCAAATTTACCACACAAATGCATGAATTCAAACCTACATTTGGGTCAAATTTCAGGGAATTCTGAGAAGGTTCAAAATTTAGATGTTTTCATGGCATTATTAAAGAAAAATTCATTTCCTGTTTACACTATCTTGTATTTATTCTTACGCTTAGAAAATTTTTCACACAAATATATGGGTCTAGACCAATGTTTGGGTCAAATTTTGTGAAATTCTATGAACGTTCAATATTTAGCTATTTTGCACGGTTTATTAAAGCAAGTTCGTTTCCGTTTTTACACTAACTTGTAATTATCATTACGCTTAGCAAATGTACCACACAAATACATGGGTCTACACCAACGTTTCGGTCAAGTTTCATGGAATTCTATGAACGTTCAATATTTAGCTGTTTTGCACGATTTTATTAAAGCAAGTTCTTTTTCCTTTTGCATTAACTTGTTGTTATTATTACGCTTAGCAAATTTACCACACAAATTCATGGGTCTAGACCTACGTTTCGGTCAAGTTTCGTGGAATTCTGAGAACGTTCAAAATTTAGCTGTTTTGCTCGATTTTATTAAAGGAAGTTCTTTTCCCTTTTACACTAACTTGTAGTTATTATTAATCATTGCAAATTTACCACACAAATGCATGAATTCAAACATACATTTGGGTCAAATTTCAGGGAATTCTGAGAAGGTTCAAAATTTAGCTGTTTTGCATGGCATTATTAAAGAAAATTCCTTTCCTGTTTACACTATCTTGTAGTTATTCTTACGCTTAGAAAATTTTTCACACAAATATATGGGTCTAGACCAATGTTTGGGTCATGTTTCGTGGAATTCTATGAACGTTCAATATTTAGCTATTTTGCACGATTTATTAAAGCAAGTTCGTTTCCGTTTTTACACTAACTTGTAATTATCATTACGCTTAGCAAATGTACCACACAATACATGGGTCTACACCAACGTTTGGGTCAAGTTTCGTGGAATTCTATGAACGTTCAATATTTAGCTGTTTTGCACGATTTTATTAAAGCAAGTTTGTTTCCCTTTTACACTAACTTATAGTTATTGTTACGCTTAGCAAATTTACCACACAAATGCATGGGACTAGAACTACGTTTGGTTCCAGTTTCGTGGAATTCTGAGAACATTCAAAATTTAGCTGTTTTGCACGGTTTTATTAAAGCAAGTTCTTTTTCCTTTTGCATTAACTTGTTGTTATTATTACGCTTAGCAAATTTACCACACAAATGCATGGGTCTAGACCTACGTTTCGGTCAAGTTTCGTGGAATTCTGAGAACGTTCAAAATTTAGCTGTTTTGCTCGGTTCTTTTCCCTTTTAAACTAACTTGTAGTTATTATTAACCTTTGCAAATTTACCACACAAATGCATGAATTCAAACCTACATTTGGGTCAAATTTCAGGGAATTCTGAAAAGGTTCAAAATTTAGCTGTTTTCATGGCATTATTAAAGAAAATTCCTTTCCTGTTTACACTATCTTGTATTTATTCTTACGCTTAGAAAATTTTTCACACAAATATATGGGTCTAGACCAATGTTTGGGTCAAGTTTCGTGGAATTCTATGAACGTTCAGTATTTAGCTATTTTGTACGGTTTATTAAAGCAAGTTCGTTTCCGTTCTTACACTAACTTGTAATTATCATTACGCTTAGCAAATGTAACACACAAATACATGGGTCTACACCAACGTTTGGGTTAAGTTTCGTGGAATTCTATGAACGTTCAATATTTAGCTGTTTTGCACGATTTTATTAAAGCAAGTTTGTTTCCCTTTTACACTAATTTGTAGTTATTGTTACGCTTAGCAAATTTACCACACAAATGCATGGGACTAGACCCACGTTTGGTTCCAGTTTCGTGGAATTCTGAGAACATTCAAAATTTAGCTGTTTTGCACGGTTTTATTAAAGTAAGTTCTTTTTCCTTTTGCATTAACTTGTTGTTATTATTACGCTTAGCAAATTTACCACCCAAATGCATGGGTCTAGACCTACGTTTCGGTCAAGTTTCGTGGAATTCTGAGAACGTTCAAAATTTAGCTGTTTCGCTCGGTTCTTTTCCCTTTTACACTAACTTGTAGTTATTATTAACCTTTGCAAATTTACCACACAAATGCATGAATTCAAACCTACATTTGGGTCAAATTTCAGGGAATTCTGAGAAGGTTCAAAATTTAGATGTTTTCATGGCATTATTAAAGAAAAATTCATTTCCTGTTTACACTATCTTGTATTTATTCTTACGCTTAGAAAATTTTTCACACAAATATATGGGTCTAGACCAATGTTTGGGTCAAATTTTGTGAAATTCTATGAACGTTCAATATTTAGCTATTTTGCACGGTTTATTAAAGCAAGTTCGTTTCCGTTTTTACACTAACTTGTAATTATCATTACGCTTAGCAAATGTACCACACAAATACATGGGTCTACACCAACGTTTCGGTCAAGTTTCATGGAATTCTATGAACGTTCAATATTTAGCTGTTTTGCACGATTTTATTAAAGCAAGTTCTTTTTCCTTTTGCATTAACTTGTTGTTATTATTACGCTTAGCAAATTTACCACACAAATTCATGGGTCTAGACCTACGTTTCGGTCAAGTTTCGTGGAATTCTGAGAACGTTCAAAATTTAGCTGTTTTGCTCGATTTTATTAAAGGAAGTTCTTTTCCCTTTTACACTAACTTGTAGTTATTATTAATCATTGCAAATTTACCACACAAATGCATGAATTCAAACATACATTTGGGTCAAATTTCAGGGAATTCTGAGAAGGTTCAAAATTTAGCTGTTTTGCATGGCATTATTAAAGAAAATTCCTTTCCTGTTTACACTATCTTGTAGTTATTCTTACGCTTAGAAAATTTTTCACACAAATATATGGGTCTAGACCAATGTTTGGGTCATGTTTCGTGGAATTCTATGAACGTTCAATATTTAGCTATTTTGCACGATTTATTAAAGCAAGTTCGTTTCCGTTTTTACACTAACTTGTAATTATCATTACGCTTAGCAAATGTACCACACAATACATGGGTTTACACCAACGTTTGGGTCAAGTTTCGTGGAATTCTATGAACGTTCAATATTTAGCTGTTTTGCACGATTTTATTAAAGCAAGTTTGTTTCCCTTTTACACTAACTTATAGTTATTGTTACGCTTAGCAAATTTACCACACAAATGCATGGGACTAGAACTACGTTTGGTTCCAGTTTCGTGGAATTCTGAGAACATTCAAAATTTAGCTGTTTTGCACGGTTTTATTAAAGCAAGTTCTTTTTCCTTTTGCATTAACTTGTTGTTATTATTACGCTTAGCAAATTTACCACACAAATGCATGGGTCTAGACCTACGTTTCGGTCAAGTTTCGTGGAATTCTGAGAACGTTCAAAATTTAGCTGTTTTGCTCGGTTCTTTTCCCTTTTAAACTAACTTGTAGTTATTATTAACCTTTGCAAATTTACCACACAAATGCATGAATTCAAACCTACATTTGGGTCAAATTTCAGGGAATTCTGAAAAGGTTCAAAATTTAGCTGTTTTCATGGCATTATTAAAGAAAATTCCTTTCCTGTTTACACTATCTTGTATTTATTCTTACGCTTAGAAAATTTTTCACACAAATATATGGGTCTAGACCAATGTTTGGGTCAAGTTTCGTGGAATTCTATGAACGTTCAGTATTTAGCTATTTTGTACGGTTTATTAAAGCAAGTTCGTTTCCGTTCTTACACTAACTTGTAATTATCATTACGCTTAGCAAATGTAACACACAAATACATGGGTCTACACCAACGTTTGGGTTAAGTTTCGTGGAATTCTATGAACGTTCAATATTTAGCTGTTTTGCACGATTTTATTAAAGCAAGTTTGTTTCCCTTTTACACTAATTTGTAGTTATTGTTACGCTTAGCAAATTTACCACACAAATGCATGGGACTAGACCCACGTTTGGTTCCAGTTTCGTGGAATTCTGAGAACATTCAAAATTTAGCTGTTTTGCACGGTTTTATTAAAGTAAGTTCTTTTTCCTTTTGCATTAACTTGTTGTTATTATTACGCTTAGCAAATTTACCACCCAAATGCATGGGTCTAGACCTACGTTTCGGTCAAGTTTCGTGGAATTCTGAGAACGTTCAAAATTTAGCTGTTTCGCTCGGTTCTTTTCCCTTTTACACTAACTTGTAGTTATTATTAACCTTTGCAAATTTACCACACAAATGCATGAATTCAAACCTACATTTGGGTCAAATTTCAGGGAATTCTGAGAAGGTTCAAAATTTAGATGTTTTCATGGCATTATTAAAGAAAAATTCATTTCCTGTTTACACTATCTTGTATTTATTCTTACGCTTAGAAAATTTTTCACACAAATATATGGGTCTAGACCAATGTTTGGGTCAAATTTTGTGAAATTCTATGAACGTTCAATATTTAGCTATTTTGCACGGTTTATTAAAGCAAGTTCGTTTCCGTTTTTACACTAACTTGTAATTATCATTACGCTTAGCAAATGTACCACACAAATACATGGGTCTACACCAACGTTTCGGTCAAGTTTCATGGAATTCTATGAACGTTCAATATTTAGCTGTTTTGCACGATTTTATTAAAGCAAGTTCTTTTTCCTTTTGCATTAACTTGTTGTTATTATTACGCTTAGCAAATTTACCACACAAATTCATGGGTCTAGACCTACGTTTCGGTCAAGTTTCGTGGAATTCTGAGAACGTTCAAAATTTAGCTGTTTTGCTCGATTTTATTAAAGGAAGTTCTTTTCCCTTTTACACTAACTTGTAGTTATTATTAATCATTGCAAATTTACCACACAAATGCATGAATTCAAACATACATTTGGGTCAAATTTCAGGGAATTCTGAGAAGGTTCAAAATTTAGCTGTTTTGCATGGCATTATTAAAGAAAATTCCTTTCCTGTTTACACTATCTTGTAGTTATTCTTACGCTTAGAAAATTTTTCACACAAATATATGGGTCTAGACCAATGTTTGGGTCATGTTTCGTGGAATTCTATGAACGTTCAATATTTAGCTATTTTGCACGATTTATTAAAGCAAGTTCGTTTCCGTTTTTACACTAACTTGTAATTATCATTACGCTTAGCAAATGTACCACACAATACATGGGTCTACACCAACGTTTGGGTCAAGTTTCGTGGAATTCTATGAACGTTCAATATTTAGCTGTTTTGCACGATTTTATTAAAGCAAGTTTGTTTCCCTTTTACACTAATTTGTAGTTATTGTTACGCTTAGCAAATTTACCACACAAATGCATGGGACTAGACCCACGTTTGGTTCCAGTTTCGTGGAATTCTGAGAACATTCAAAATTTAGCTGTTTTGCACAGTTTTATTAAAGTAAGTTCTTTTTCCTTTTGCATTAACTTGTTGTTATTATTACGCTTAGCAAATTTACCACCCAAATGCATGGGTCTAGACCTACGTTTCGGTCAAGTTTCGTGGAATTCTGAGAACGTTCAAAATTTAGCTGTTTCGCTCGGTTCTTTTCCCTTTTACACTAACTTGTAGTTATTATTAACCTTTGCAAATTTACCACACAAATGCATGAATTCAAACCTACATTTGGGTCAAATTTCAGGGAATTCTGAGAAGGTTCAAAATTTAGATGTTTTCATGGCATTATTAAAGAAAAATTCATTTCCTGTTTACACTATCTTGTATTTATTCTTACGCTTAGAAAATTTTTCACACAAATATATGGGTCTAGACCAATGTTTGGGTCAAATTTTGTGAAATTCTATGAACGTTCAATATTTAGCTATTTTGCACGGTTTATTAAAGCAAGTTCGTTTCCGTTTTTACACTAACTTGTAATTATCATTACGCTTAGCAAATGTACCACACAAATACATGGGTCTACACCAACGTTTCGGTCAAGTTTCATGGAATTCTATGAACGTTCAATATTTAGCTGTTTTGCACGATTTTATTAAAGCAAGTTCTTTTTCCTTTTGCATTAACTTGTTGTTATTATTACGCTTAGCAAATTTACCACACAAATTCATGGGTCTAGACCTACGTTTCGGTCAAGTTTCGTGGAATTCTGAGAACGTTCAAAATTTAGCTGTTTTGCTCGATTTTATTAAAGGAAGTTCTTTTCCCTTTTACACTAACTTGTAGTTATTATTAATCATTGCAAATTTACCACACAAATGCATGAATTCAAACATACATTTGGGTCAAATTTCAGGGAATTCTGAGAAGGTTCAAAATTTAGCTGTTTTGCATGGCATTATTAAAGAAAATTCCTTTCCTGTTTACACTATCTTGTAGTTATTCTTACGCTTAGAAAATTTTTCACACAAATATATGGGTCTAGACCAATGTTTGGGTCATGTTTCGTGGAATTCTATGAACGTTCAATATTTAGCTATTTTGCACGATTTATTAAAGCAAGTTCGTTTCCGTTTTTACACTAACTTGTAATTATCATTACGCTTAGCAAATGTACCACACAATACATGGGTCTACACCAACGTTTGGGTCAAGTTTCGTGGAATTCTATGAACGTTCAATATTTAGCTGTTTTGCACGATTTTATTAAAGCAAGTTTGTTTCCCTTTTACACTAACTTATAGTTATTGTTACGCTTAGCAAATTTACCACACAAATGCATGGGACTAGAACTACGTTTGGTTCCAGTTTCGTGGAATTCTGAGAACATTCAAAATTTAGCTGTTTTGCACGGTTTTATTAAAGCAAGTTCTTTTTCCTTTTGCATTAACTTGTTGTTATTATTACGCTTAGCAAATTTACCACACAAATGCATGGGTCTAGACCTACGTTTCGGTCAAGTTTCGTGGAATTCTGAGAACGTTCAAAATTTAGCTGTTTTGCTCGGTTCTTTTCCCTTTTACACTAACTTGTAGTTATTATTAACCTTTGCAAATTTACCACACAAATGCATGAATTCA
Source organism: Sesamum indicum (assembly GCF_026168435.1). Classification (NCBI taxonomy): domain Eukaryota; kingdom Viridiplantae; phylum Streptophyta; class Magnoliopsida; order Lamiales; family Pedaliaceae; genus Sesamum; species Sesamum indicum. Next base: position 11,729,089 of record NC_142664.1, on the reverse strand, counting down.
AACCTACATTTGGGTCAAATTTCAGGGAATTCTGAGAAGGTTCAAAATTTAGATGTTTTCATGGCATTATTAAAGAAAAATTCATTTCCTGTTTACACTATCTTGTATTTATTCTTACGCTTAGAAAATTTTTCACACAAATATATGGGTCTAGACCAATGTTTGGGTCAAATTTTGTGAAATTCTATGAACGTTCAATATTTAGCTATTTTGCACGGTTTATTAAAGCAAGTTCGTTTCCGTTTTTACACTAACTTGTAATTATCATTACGCTTAGCAAATGTACCACACAAATACATGGGTCTACACCAACGTTTCGGTCAAGTTTCATGGAATTCTATGAACGTTCAATATTTAGCTGTTTTGCACGATTTTATTAAAGCAAGTTCTTTTTCCTTTTGCATTAACTTGTTGTTATTATTACGCTTAGCAAATTTACCACACAAATTCATGGGTCTAGACCTACGTTTCGGTCAAGTTTCGTGGAATTCTGAGAACGTTCAAAATTTAGCTGTTTTGCTCGATTTTATTAAAGGAAGTTCTTTTCCCTTTTACACTAACTTGTAGTTATTATTAATCATTGCAAATTTACCACACAAATGCATGAATTCAAACATACATTTGGGTCAAATTTCAGGGAATTCTGAGAAGGTTCAAAATTTAGCTGTTTTGCATGGCATTATTAAAGAAAATTCCTTTCCTGTTTACACTATCTTGTAGTTATTCTTACGCTTAGAAAATTTTTCACACAAATATATGGGTCTAGACCAATGTTTGGGTCATGTTTCGTGGAATTCTATGAACGTTCAATATTTAGCTATTTTGCACGATTTATTAAAGCAAGTTCGTTTCCGTTTTTACACTAACTTGTAATTATCATTACGCTTAGCAAATGTACCACACAATACATGGGTTTACACCAACGTTTGGGTCAAGTTTCGTGGAATTCTATGAACGTTCAATATTTAGCTGTTTTGCACGATTTTATTAAAGCAAGTTTGTTTCCCTTTTACACTAACTTATAGTTATTGTTACGCTTAGCAAATTTACCACACAAATGCATGGGACTAGAACTACGTTTGGTTCCAGTTTCGTGGAATTCTGAGAACATTCAAAATTTAGCTGTTTTGCACGGTTTTATTAAAGCAAGTTCTTTTTCCTTTTGCATTAACTTGTTGTTATTATTACGCTTAGCAAATTTACCACACAAATGCATGGGTCTAGACCTACGTTTCGGTCAAGTTTCGTGGAATTCTGAGAACGTTCAAAATTTAGCTGTTTTGCTCGGTTCTTTTCCCTTTTAAACTAACTTGTAGTTATTATTAACCTTTGCAAATTTACCACACAAATGCATGAATTCAAACCTACATTTGGGTCAAATTTCAGGGAATTCTGAAAAGGTTCAAAATTTAGCTGTTTTCATGGCATTATTAAAGAAAATTCCTTTCCTGTTTACACTATCTTGTATTTATTCTTACGCTTAGAAAATTTTTCACACAAATATATGGGTCTAGACCAATGTTTGGGTCAAGTTTCGTGGAATTCTATGAACGTTCAGTATTTAGCTATTTTGTACGGTTTATTAAAGCAAGTTCGTTTCCGTTCTTACACTAACTTGTAATTATCATTACGCTTAGCAAATGTAACACACAAATACATGGGTCTACACCAACGTTTGGGTTAAGTTTCGTGGAATTCTATGAACGTTCAATATTTAGCTGTTTTGCACGATTTTATTAAAGCAAGTTTGTTTCCCTTTTACACTAATTTGTAGTTATTGTTACGCTTAGCAAATTTACCACACAAATGCATGGGACTAGACCCACGTTTGGTTCCAGTTTCGTGGAATTCTGAGAACATTCAAAATTTAGCTGTTTTGCACGGTTTTATTAAAGTAAGTTCTTTTTCCTTTTGCATTAACTTGTTGTTATTATTACGCTTAGCAAATTTACCACCCAAATGCATGGGTCTAGACCTACGTTTCGGTCAAGTTTCGTGGAATTCTGAGAACGTTCAAAATTTAGCTGTTTCGCTCGGTTCTTTTCCCTTTTACACTAACTTGTAGTTATTATTAACCTTTGCAAATTTACCACACAAATGCATGAATTCAAACCTACATTTGGGTCAAATTTCAGGGAATTCTGAGAAGGTTCAAAATTTAGATGTTTTCATGGCATTATTAAAGAAAAATTCATTTCCTGTTTACACTATCTTGTATTTATTCTTACGCTTAGAAAATTTTTCACACAAATATATGGGTCTAGACCAATGTTTGGGTCAAATTTTGTGAAATTCTATGAACGTTCAATATTTAGCTATTTTGCACGGTTTATTAAAGCAAGTTCGTTTCCGTTTTTACACTAACTTGTAATTATCATTACGCTTAGCAAATGTACCACACAAATACATGGGTCTACACCAACGTTTCGGTCAAGTTTCATGGAATTCTATGAACGTTCAATATTTAGCTGTTTTGCACGATTTTATTAAAGCAAGTTCTTTTTCCTTTTGCATTAACTTGTTGTTATTATTACGCTTAGCAAATTTACCACACAAATTCATGGGTCTAGACCTACGTTTCGGTCAAGTTTCGTGGAATTCTGAGAACGTTCAAAATTTAGCTGTTTTGCTCGATTTTATTAAAGGAAGTTCTTTTCCCTTTTACACTAACTTGTAGTTATTATTAATCATTGCAAATTTACCACACAAATGCATGAATTCAAACATACATTTGGGTCAAATTTCAGGGAATTCTGAGAAGGTTCAAAATTTAGCTGTTTTGCATGGCATTATTAAAGAAAATTCCTTTCCTGTTTACACTATCTTGTAGTTATTCTTACGCTTAGAAAATTTTTCACACAAATATATGGGTCTAGACCAATGTTTGGGTCATGTTTCGTGGAATTCTATGAACGTTCAATATTTAGCTATTTTGCACGATTTATTAAAGCAAGTTCGTTTCCGTTTTTACACTAACTTGTAATTATCATTACGCTTAGCAAATGTACCACACAATACATGGGTCTACACCAACGTTTGGGTCAAGTTTCGTGGAATTCTATGAACGTTCAATATTTAGCTGTTTTGCACGATTTTATTAAAGCAAGTTTGTTTCCCTTTTACACTAATTTGTAGTTATTGTTACGCTTAGCAAATTTACCACACAAATGCATGGGACTAGACCCACGTTTGGTTCCAGTTTCGTGGAATTCTGAGAACATTCAAAATTTAGCTGTTTTGCACAGTTTTATTAAAGTAAGTTCTTTTTCCTTTTGCATTAACTTGTTGTTATTATTACGCTTAGCAAATTTACCACCCAAATGCATGGGTCTAGACCTACGTTTCGGTCAAGTTTCGTGGAATTCTGAGAACGTTCAAAATTTAGCTGTTTCGCTCGGTTCTTTTCCCTTTTACACTAACTTGTAGTTATTATTAACCTTTGCAAATTTACCACACAAATGCATGAATTCAAACCTACATTTGGGTCAAATTTCAGGGAATTCTGAGAAGGTTCAAAATTTAGATGTTTTCATGGCATTATTAAAGAAAAATTCATTTCCTGTTTACACTATCTTGTATTTATTCTTACGCTTAGAAAATTTTTCACACAAATATATGGGTCTAGACCAATGTTTGGGTCAAATTTTGTGAAATTCTATGAACGTTCAATATTTAGCTATTTTGCACGGTTTATTAAAGCAAGTTCGTTTCCGTTTTTACACTAACTTGTAATTATCATTACGCTTAGCAAATGTACCACACAAATACATGGGTCTACACCAACGTTTCGGTCAAGTTTCATGGAATTCTATGAACGTTCAATATTTAGCTGTTTTGCACGATTTTATTAAAGCAAGTTCTTTTTCCTTTTGCATTAACTTGTTGTTATTATTACGCTTAGCAAATTTACCACACAAATTCATGGGTCTAGACCTACGTTTCGGTCAAGTTTCGTGGAATTCTGAGAACGTTCAAAATTTAGCTGTTTTGCTCGATTTTATTAAAGGAAGTTCTTTTCCCTTTTACACTAACTTGTAGTTATTATTAATCATTGCAAATTTACCACACAAATGCATGAATTCAAACATACATTTGGGTCAAATTTCAGGGAATTCTGAGAAGGTTCAAAATTTAGCTGTTTTGCATGGCATTATTAAAGAAAATTCCTTTCCTGTTTACACTATCTTGTAGTTATTCTTACGCTTAGAAAATTTTTCACACAAATATATGGGTCTAGACCAATGTTTGGGTCATGTTTCGTGGAATTCTATGAACGTTCAATATTTAGCTATTTTGCACGATTTATTAAAGCAAGTTCGTTTCCGTTTTTACACTAACTTGTAATTATCATTACGCTTAGCAAATGTACCACACAATACATGGGTCTACACCAACGTTTGGGTCAAGTTTCGTGGAATTCTATGAACGTTCAATATTTAGCTGTTTTGCACGATTTTATTAAAGCAAGTTTGTTTCCCTTTTACACTAACTTATAGTTATTGTTACGCTTAGCAAATTTACCACACAAATGCATGGGACTAGAACTACGTTTGGTTCCAGTTTCGTGGAATTCTGAGAACATTCAAAATTTAGCTGTTTTGCACGGTTTTATTAAAGCAAGTTCTTTTTCCTTTTGCATTAACTTGTTGTTATTATTACGCTTAGCAAATTTACCACACAAATGCATGGGTCTAGACCTACGTTTCGGTCAAGTTTCGTGGAATTCTGAGAACGTTCAAAATTTAGCTGTTTTGCTCGGTTCTTTTCCCTTTTACACTAACTTGTAGTTATTATTAACCTTTGCAAATTTACCACACAAATGCATGAATTCAAACCTACATTTGGGTCAAATTTCAGGGAATTCTGAGAAGGTTCAAAATTTAGATGTTTTCATGGCATTATTAAAGAAAAATTCATTTCCTGTTTACACTATCTTGTATTTATTCTTACGCTTAGAAAATTTTTCACACAAATATATGGGTCTAGACCAATGTTTGGGTCAAATTTTGTGAAATTCTATGAACGTTCAATATTTAGCTATTTTGCACGGTTTATTAAAGCAAGTTCGTTTCCGTTTTTACACTAACTTGTAATTATCATTACGCTTAGCAAATGTACCACACAAATACATGGGTCTACACCAACGTTTCGGTCAAGTTTCATGGAATTCTATGAACGTTCAATATTTAGCTGTTTTGCACGATTTTATTAAAGCAAGTTCTTTTTCCTTTTGCATTAACTTGTTGTTATTATTACGCTTAGCAAATTTACCACACAAATTCATGGGTCTAGACCTACGTTTCGGTCAAGTTTCGTGGAATTCTGAGAACGTTCAAAATTTAGCTGTTTTGCTCGATTTTATTAAAGGAAGTTCTTTTCCCTTTTACACTAACTTGTAGTTATTATTAATCATTGCAAATTTACCACACAAATGCATGAATTCAAACATACATTTGGGTCAAATTTCAGGGAATTCTGAGAAGGTTCAAAATTTAGCTGTTTTGCATGGCATTATTAAAGAAAATTCCTTTCCTGTTTACACTATCTTGTAGTTATTCTTACGCTTAGAAAATTTTTCACACAAATATATGGGTCTAGACCAATGTTTGGGTCATGTTTCGTGGAATTCTATGAACGTTCAATATTTAGCTATTTTGCACGATTTATTAAAGCAAGTTCGTTTCCGTTTTTACACTAACTTGTAATTATCATTACGCTTAGCAAATGTACCACACAATACATGGGTCTACACCAACGTTTGGGTCAAGTTTCGTGGAATTCTATGAACGTTCAATATTTAGCTGTTTTGCACGATTTTATTAAAGCAAGTTTGTTTCCCTTTTACACTAACTTATAGTTATTGTTACGCTTAGCAAATTTACCACACAAATGCATGGGACTAGAACTACGTTTGGTTCCAGTTTCGTGGAATTCTGAGAACATTCAAAATTTAGCTGTTTTGCACGGTTTTATTAAAGCAAGTTCTTTTTCCTTTTGCATTAACTTGTTGTTATTATTACGCTTAGCAAATTTACCACACAAATGCATGGGTCTAGACCTACGTTTCGGTCAAGTTTCGTGGAATTCTGAGAACGTTCAAAATTTAGCTGTTTTGCTCGGTTCTTTTCCCTTTTAAACTAACTTGTAGTTATTATTAACCTTTGCAAATTTACCACACAAATGCATGAATTCAAACCTACATTTGGGTCAAATTTCAGGGAATTCTGAAAAGGTTCAAAATTTAGCTGTTTTCATGGCATTATTAAAGAAAATTCCTTTCCTGTTTACACTATCTTGTATTTATTCTTACGCTTAGAAAATTTTTCACACAAATATATGGGTCTAGACCAATGTTTGGGTCAAGTTTCGTGGAATTCTATGAACGTTCAGTATTTAGCTATTTTGTACGGTTTATTAAAGCAAGTTCGTTTCCGTTCTTACACTAACTTGTAATTATCATTACGCTTAGCAAATGTAACACACAAATACATGGGTCTACACCAACGTTTGGGTTAAGTTTCGTGGAATTCTATGAACGTTCAATATTTAGCTGTTTTGCACGATTTTATTAAAGCAAGTTTGTTTCCCTTTTACACTAATTTGTAGTTATTGTTACGCTTAGCAAATTTACCACACAAATGCATGGGACTAGACCCACGTTTGGTTCCAGTTTCGTGGAATTCTGAGAACATTCAAAATTTAGCTGTTTTGCACGGTTTTATTAAAGTAAGTTCTTTTTCCTTTTGCATTAACTTGTTGTTATTATTACGCTTAGCAAATTTACCACCCAAATGCATGGGTCTAGACCTACGTTTCGGTCAAGTTTCGTGGAATTCTGAGAACGTTCAAAATTTAGCTGTTTCGCTCGGTTCTTTTCCCTTTTACACTAACTTGTAGTTATTATTAACCTTTGCAAATTTACCACACAAATGCATGAATTCAAACCTACATTTGGGTCAAATTTCAGGGAATTCTGAGAAGGTTCAAAATTTAGATGTTTTCATGGCATTATTAAAGAAAAATTCATTTCCTGTTTACACTATCTTGTATTTATTCTTACGCTTAGAAAATTTTTCACACAAATATATGGGTCTAGACCAATGTTTGGGTCAAATTTTGTGAAATTCTATGAACGTTCAATATTTAGCTATTTTGCACGGTTTATTAAAGCAAGTTCGTTTCCGTTTTTACACTAACTTGTAATTATCATTACGCTTAGCAAATGTACCACACAAATACATGGGTCTACACCAACGTTTGGGTCAAGTTTCATGGAATTCTATGAACGTTCAATATTTAGCTGTTTTGCACGATTTTATTAAAGCAAGTTCTTTTTCCTTTTGCATTAACTTGTTGTTATTATTACGCTTAGCAAATTTACCACACAAATTCATGGGTCTAGACCTACGTTTCGGTCAAGTTTCGTGGAATTCTGAGAACGTTCAAAATTTAGCTGTTTTGCTCGATTTTATTAAAGGAAGTTCTTTTCCCTTTTACACTAACTTGTAGTTATTATTAATCATTGCAAATTTACCACACAAATGCATGAATTCAAACATACATTTGGGTCAAATTTCAGGGAATTCTGAGAAGGTTCAAAATTTAGCTGTTTTGCATGGCATTATTAAAGAAAATTCCTTTCCTGTTTACACTATCTTGTAGTTATTCTTACGCTTAGAAAATTTTTCACACAAATATATGGGTCTAGACCAATGTTTGGGTCATGTTTCGTGGAATTCTATGAACGTTCAATATTTAGCTATTTTGCACGATTTATTAAAGCAAGTTCGTTTCCGTTTTTACACTAACTTGTAATTATCATTACGCTTAGCAAATGTACCACACAATACATGGGTCTACACCAACGTTTGGGTCAAGTTTCGTGGAATTCTATGAACGTTCAATATTTAGCTGTTTTGCACGATTTTATTAAAGCAAGTTTGTTTCCCTTTTACACTAACTTATAGTTATTGTTACGCTTAGCAAATTTACCACACAAATGCATGGGACTAGAACTACGTTTGGTTCCAGTTTCGTGGAATTCTGAGAACATTCAAAATTTAGCTGTTTTGCACGGTTTTATTAAAGCAAGTTCTTTTTCCTTTTGCATTAACATGTTGTTATTATTACGCTTAGCAAATTTACCACACAAATGCATGGGTCTAGACCTACGTTTCGGTCAAGTTTCGTGGAATTCTGAGAACGTTCAAAATTTAGCTGTTTTGCTCGGTTCTTTTCCCTTTTAAACTAACTTGTAGTTATTATTAACCTTTGCAAATTTACCACACAAATGCATGAATTCAAACCTACATTTGGGTCAAATTTCAGGGAATTCTGAAAAGGTTCAAAATTTAGCTGTTTTCATGGCATTATTAAAGAAAATTCCTTTCCTGTTTACACTATCTTGTATTTATTCTTACGCTTAGAAAATTTTTCACACAAATATATGGGTCTAGACCAATGTTTGGGTCAAGTTTCGTGGAATTCTATGAATGTTCAGTATTTAGCTATTTTGTACGGTTTATTAAAGCAAGTTCGTTTCCGTTCTTACACTAACTTGTAATTATCATTACGCTTAGCAAATGTAACACACAAATACATGGGTCTACACCAACGTTTGGGTTAAGTTTCGTGGAATTCTATGAACGTTCAATATTTAGCTGTTTTGCACGATTTTATTAAAGCAAGTTTGTTTCCCTTTTACACTAATTTGTAGTTATTGTTACGCTTAGCAAATTTACCACACAAATGCATGGGACTAGACCCACGTTTGGTTCCAGTTTCGTGGAATTCTGAGAACATTCAAAATTTAGCTGTTTTGCACGGTTTTATTAAAGTAAGTTCTTTTTCCTTTTGCATTAACTTGTTGTTATTATTACGCTTAGCAAATTTACCACCCAAATGCATGGGTCTAGACCTACGTTTCGGTCAAGTTTCGTGGAATTCTGAGAACGTTCAAAATTTAGCTGTTTCGCTCGGTTCTTTTCCCTTTTACACTAACTTGTAGTTATTATTAACCTTTGCAAATTTACCACACAAATGCATGAATTCAAACCTACATTTGGGTCAAATTTCAGGGAATTCTGAGAAGGTTCAAAATTTAGATGTTTTCATGGCATTATTAAAGAAAAATTCATTTCCTGTTTACACTATCTTGTATTTATTCTTACGCTTAGAAAATTTTTCACACAAATATATGGGTCTAGACCAATGTTTGGGTCAAATTTTGTGAAATTCTATGAACGTTCAATATTTAGCTATTTTGCACGGTTTATTAAAGCAAGTTCGTTTCCGTTTTTACACTAACTTGTAATTATCATTACGCTTAGCAAATGTACCACACAAATACATGGGTCTACACCAACGTTTCGGTCAAGTTTCATGGAATTCTATGAACGTTCAATATTTAGCTGTTTTGCACGATTTTATTAAAGCAAGTTCTTTTTCCTTTTGCATTAACTTGTTGTTATTATTACGCTTAGCAAATTTACCACACAAATTCATGGGTCTAGACCTACGTTTCGGTCAAGTTTCGTGGAATTCTGAGAACGTTCAAAATTTAGCTGTTTTGCTCGATTTTATTAAAGGAAGTTCTTTTCCCTTTTACACTAACTTGTAGTTATTATTAATCATTGCAAATTTACCACACAAATGCATGAATTCAAACATACATTTGGGTCAAATTTCAGGGAATTCTGAGAAGGTTCAAAATTTAGCTGTTTTGCATGGCATTATTAAAGAAAATTCCTTTCCTGTTTACACTATCTTGTAGTTATTCTTACGCTTAGAAAATTTTTCACACAAATATATGGGTCTAGACCAATGTTTGGGTCATGTTTCGTGGAATTCTATGAACGTTCAATATTTAGCTATTTTGCACGATTTATTAAAGCAAGTTCGTTTCCGTTTTTACACTAACTTGTAATTATCATTACGCTTAGCAAATGTACCACACAATACATGGGTCTACACCAACGTTTGGGTCAAGTTTCGTGGAATTCTATGAACGTTCAATATTTAGCTGTTTTGCACGATTTTATTAAAGCAAGTTTGTTTCCCTTTTACACTAACTTATAGTTATTGTTACGCTTAGCAAATTTACCACACAAATGCATGGGACTAGAACTACGTTTGGTTCCAGTTTCGTGGAATTCTGAGAACATTCAAAATTTAGCTGTTTTGCACGGTTTTATTAAAGCAAGTTCTTTTTCCTTTTGCATTAACTTGTTGTTATTATTACGCTTAGCAAATTTACCACACAAATGCATGGGTCTAGACCTACGTTTCGGTCAAGTTTCGTGGAATTCTGAGAACGTTCAAAATTTAGCTGTTTTGCTCGGTTCTTTTCCCTTTTAAACTAACTTGTAGTTATTATTAACCTTTGCAAATTTACCACACAAATGCATGAATTCAAACCTACATTTGGGTCAAATTTCAGGGAATTCTGAAAAGGTTCAAAATTTAGCTGTTTTCATGGCATTATTAAAGAAAATTCCTTTCCTGTTTACACTATCTTGTATTTATTCTTACGCTTAGAAAATTTTTCACACAAATATATGGGTCTAGACCAATGTTTGGGTCAAGTTTCGTGGAATTCTATGAACGTTCAGTATTTAGCTATTTTGTACGGTTTATTAAAGCAAGTTCGTTTCCGTTCTTACACTAACTTGTAATTATCATTACGCTTAGCAAATGTAACACACAAATACATGGGTCTACACCAACGTTTGGGTTAAGTTTCGTGGAATTCTATGAACGTTCAATATTTAGCTGTTTTGCACGATTTTATTAAAGCAAGTTTGTTTCCCTTTTACACTAATTTGTAGTTATTGTTACGCTTAGCAAATTTACCACACAAATGCATGGGACTAGACCCACGTTTGGTTCCAGTTTCGTGGAATTCTGAGAACATTCAAAATTTAGCTGTTTTGCACGGTTTTATTAAAGTAAGTTCTTTTTCCTTTTGCATTAACTTGTTGTTATTATTACGCTTAGCAAATTTACCACCCAAATGCATGGGTCTAGACCTACGTTTCGGTCAAGTTTCGTGGAATTCTGAGAACGTTCAAAATTTAGCTGTTTCGCTCGGTTCTTTTCCCTTTTACACTAACTTGTAGTTATTATTAACCTTTGCAAATTTACCACACAAATGCATGAATTCAAACCTACATTTGGGTCAAATTTCAGGGAATTCTGAGAAGGTTCAAAATTTAGATGTTTTCATGGCATTATTAAAGAAAAATTCATTTCCTGTTTACACTATCTTGTATTTATTCTTACGCTTAGAAAATTTTTCACACAAATATATGGGTCTAGACCAATGTTTGGGTCAAATTTTGTGAAATTCTATGAACGTTCAATATTTAGCTATTTTGCACGGTTTATTAAAGCAAGTTCGTTTCCGTTTTTACACTAACTTGTAATTATCATTACGCTTAGCAAATGTACCACACAAATACATGGGTCCACACCAACGTTTGGGTTAAGTTTCGTGAAATTCTATGAACGTTCAATATTTAGCTGTTTTGCACGATTTTATTAAAGCAAGTTTGTTTCCCTTTTACACTAATTTGTAGTTATTGTTACGCTTAGCAAATTTACCACACAAATACATGGTACTAGACCTACGTTTGGTTCCAGTTTCGTGGAATTCTGAGAACATTCAAAATTTAGCTGTTTTGCACGGTTTTATTAAAGCAAGTTCTTTTTCCTTTTGCATTAACTTGTTGTTATTATTACGCTTAGCAAATTTACCACACAAATGCATGGGTCTAGACTTACGTTTCGGTCAAGTTTCGTGGAATTCTGAGAACGTTCAAAATTTAGCTGTTTTGCTCTGTTTTATTAAAGCAAGTTCTTTTCCCTTTTAAACTAACTTGTAGTTATTATTAACCTTTGCAAATTTACCACACAAATGCATGAATTCAAACATACATTTGGGTCAAATTTCAGGGAATTCTGAAAAGGTTCAAAATTTAGCTGTTTTGCATGGCATTATTAAAGAAAATTCCTTTCCTGTTTACACTATCTTGTAGTTATTCTTACGCTTAGAAAATTTTTCACACAAATATATGGGTCTAGACCAATGTTTGGGTCATGTTTCGTGGAATTCTATGAACGTTCAATATTTAGCTATTTTGCACGGTTTATTAAAGCAAGTTCGTTTCCGTTTTTACACTAACTTGTAATTATCATTACGCTTAGCAAATGTACCACACAAATACATGGGTCTACACCAACGTTTGGGTCAAGTTTCGTGGAATTCTATGAACGTTCAATATTTAGCTGTTTTGCACGATTTTATTACAGCAAGTTTGTTTCCCTTTTACACTAATTTGTAGTTATTGTTACTCTTAGCAAATTTACCACACAAATGCATGGGACTAGACCTACGTTTCGGTCAAGTTTCGTGGAATTCTGAGAACGTTCAAAATTTAGCTGTTTTGCTCGATTTTATTAAAGGAAGTTCTTTTCCCTTTTACACTAACTTGTAGTTATTATTAACCATTGCAAATTTACCACACAAATGCATGAATTCAAACATACATTTGGGTCAAATTTCAGGGAATTCTGAGAAGGTTCAAAATTTAGCTGTTTTGCATGGCATTATTAAAGAAAATTCCTTTCCTGTTTACACTATCTTATAGTTATTCTTACGCTTAGAAAATTTTTCACACAAATATATGGGTCTAGACCAATGTTTGGGTCATGTTTCGTGGAATTCTATGAACGTTCAATATTTAGCTATTTTGCACGATTTATTAAAGCAAGTTCGTTTCCGTTTTTACACTAACTTGTAATTATCATTACGCTTAGCAAATGTACCACACAATACATGGGTCTACACCAACGTTTGGGTCAAGTTTCGTGGAATTCTATGAACGTTCAATATTTAGCTGTTTTCCACGATTTTATTAAAGCAAGTTTGTTTCCCTTTTACACTAATTTGTAGTTATTGTTACGCTTAGCAAATTTACCACACAAATACATGGTACTAGACCTACGTTTGGTTCCAGTTTCGTGGAATTCTGAGAACATTCAAAATTTAGCTGTTTTGCACGGTTTTATTAAAGCAAGTTCTTTTTCCTTTTGCATTAACTTGTTGTTATTATTACGCTTAGCAAATTTACCACACAAATGCATGGGTCTAGACTTACGTTTCGGTCAAGTTTCGTGGAATTCTGAGAACGTTCAAAATTTAGCTGTTTTGCTCTGTTTTATTAAAGCAAGTTCTTTTCCCTTTTAAACTAACTTGTAGTTATTATTAACCTTTGCAAATTTACCACACAAATGCATGAATTCAAACATACATTTGGGTCAAATTTCAGGGAATTCTGAAAAGGTTCAAAATTTAGCTGTTTTGCATGGCATTATTAAAGAAAATTCCTTTCCTGTTTACACTATCTTGTAGTTATTCTTACGCTTAGAAAATTTTTCACACAAATATATGGGTCTAGACCAATGTTTGGGTCATGTTTCGTGGAATTCTATGAACGTTCAATATTTAGCTATTTTGCACGGTTTATTAAAGCAAGTTCGTTTCCGTTTTTACACTAACTTGTAATTATCATTACGCTTAGCAAATGTACCACACAAATACATGGGTCTACACCAACGTTTGGTTCCAGTTTCGTGGAATTCTGAGAACATTCAAAATTTAGCTGTTTTGCACAGTTTTATTAAAGCAAGTTCTTTTTCCATTTGCATTAACTTGTTGTTATTATTACGCTTAGCAAATTTACCACACAAATGCATGGGTCTAGACTTACGTTTCGGTCAAGTTTCGTGGAATTCTGAGAACGTTCAAAATTTAGCTGTTTTGCTCTGTTTTATTAAAGCAAGTTCTTTTCCCTTTTAAACTAACTTGTAGTTATTATTAACCTTTGCAAATTTACCACACAAATGCATGAATTCAAACATACATTTGGGTCAAATTTCAGGGAATTCTGAAAAGGTTCAAAATTTAGCTGTTTTGCATGGCATTATTAAAGAAAATTCCTTTCCTGTTTACACTATCTTGTAGTTATTCTTACGCTTAGAAAATTTTTCACACAAATATATGGGTCTAGACCAATGTTTGGGTCATGTTTCGTGGAATTCTATGAACGTTCAATATTTAGCTATTTTGCACGGTTTATTAAAGCAAGTTCGTTTCCGTTTTTACACTAACTTGTAATTATCATTACGCTTAGCAAATGTACCACACAAATACATGGGTCTACACCAACGTTTGGGTCAAGTTTCGTGGAATTCTATGAACGTTCAATATTTAGCTGTTTTGCACGATTTTATTAAAGCAAGTTTGTTTCCCTTTTACACTAATTTGTAGTTATTGTTACGCTTAGCAAATTTACCACACAAATACATGGTACTAGACCTACGTTTGGTTCCAGTTTCGTGGAATTCTGAGAACATTCAAAATTTAGCTGTTTTGCACGGTTTTATTAAAGCAAGTTCTTTTTCCTTTTGCATTAACTTGTTGTTATTATTACGCTTAGCAAATTTACCACACAAATGCATGGGTCTAGACTTACGTTTCGGTCAAGTTTCGTGGAATTCTGAGAACGTTCAAAATTTAGCTGTTTTGCTCTGTTTTATTAAAGCAAGTTCTTTTCCCTTTTAAACTAACTTGTAGTTATTATTAACCTTTGCAAATTTACCACACAAATGCATGAATTCAAACATACATTTGGGTCAAATTTCAGGGAATTCTGAAAAGGTTCAAAATTTAGCTGTTTTGCATGGCATTATTAAAGAAAATTCCTTTCCTGTTTACACTATCTTGTAGTTATTCTTACGCTTAGAAAATTTTTCACACAAATATATGGGTCTAGACCAATGTTTGGGTCATGTTTCGTGGAATTCTATGAACGTTCAATATTTAGCTATTTTGCACGGTTTATTAAAGCAAGTTCGTTTCCGTTTTTACACTAACTTGTAATTATCATTACGCTTAGCAAATGTACCACACAAATACATGGGTCTACACCAACGTTTGGGTCAAGTTTCGTGGAATTCTATGAACGTTCAATATTTAGCTGTTTTGCACGATTTTATTACAGCAAGTTTGTTTCCCTTTTACACTAATTTGTAGTTATTGTTACTCTTAGCAAATTTACCACACAAATGCATGGGACTAGACCTACGTTTCGGTCAAGTTTCGTGGAATTCTGAGAACGTTCAAAATTTAGCTGTTTTGCTCGATTTTATTAAAGGAAGTTCTTTTCCCTTTTACACTAACTTGTAGTTATTATTAACCATTGCAAATTTACCACACAAATGCATGAATTCAAACATACATTTGGGTCAAATTTCAGGGAATTCTGAGAAGGTTCAAAATTTAGCTGTTTTGCATGGCATTATTAAAGAAAATTCATTTCCTGTTTACACTATCTTGTATTTATTCTTACGCTTAGAAAATTTTTCACACAAATATATGGGTCTAGACCAATGTTTGGGTCAAGTTTCGTGGAATTCTATGAACGTTCAGTATTTAGCTATTTTGCACGGTTTATTAAAGCAAGTTCGTTACCGTTCTTACACTAACTTGTAATTATCATTACGCTTAGCAAATGTAACACACAAATACATGGGTCTACACCAACGTTTGGGTCAAGTTTCGTGGAATTCTATGAACGTTCAATATTTAGCTGTTTTGCACGATTTTATTAAAGCAAGTTTGTTTCCCTTTTACACTAATTTGTAGTTATTGTTACGCTTAGCAAATTTACCACACAAATGCATGGGACTAGACCTACGTTTGGTTCCAGTTTCGTGGAATTCTGAGAACATTCAAAATTTAGCTGTTTTGCACGGTTTTATTAAAGCAAGTTCTTTTTCCTTTTGCATTAACTTGTTGTTATTATTACGCTTAGCAAATTTACCACACAAATGCATGGGTCTAGACTTACGTTTCGGTCAAGTTTCGTGGAATTCTGAGAACGTTCAAAATTTAACTGTTTTGCTCTGTTTTATTAAAGCAAGTTCTTTTCCCTTTTAAACTAACTTGTAGTTATTATTAACCTTTGCAAATTTACCACACAAATGCATGAATTCAAACATACATTTGGGTCAAATTTCAGGGAATTCTGAAAAGGTTCAAAATTTAGCTGTTTTGCATGGCATTATTAAAGAAAATTCCTTTCCTGTTTACACTATCTTGTAGTTATTCTTACGCTTAGAAAATTTTTCACACAAATATATGGGTCTAGACCAATGTTTGGGTCATGTTTCGTGGAATTCTATGAACGTTCAATATTTAGCTATTTTGCACGGTTTATTAAAGCAAGTTCGTTTCCGTTTTTACACTAACTTGTAATTATCATTACGCTTAGCAAATGTACCACACAAATACATGGGTCTACACCAACGTTTGGGTCAAGTTTCGTGGAATTCTATGAACGTTCAATATTTAGCTGTTTTGCACAATTTTATTACAGCAAGTTTGTTTCCCTTTTACACTAATTTGTAGTTATTGTTACTCTTAGCAAATTTACCACACAAATGCATGGGACTAGACCTACGTTTCGGTCAAGTTTCGTGGAATTCTGAGAACGTTCAAAATTTAGCTGTTTTGCTCGATTTTATTAAAGGAAGTTCTTTTCCCTTTTACACTAACTTGTAGTTATTATTAACCATTGCAAATTTACCACACAAATGCATGAATTCAAACATACATTTGGGTCAAATTTCAGGGAATTCTGAGAAGGTTCAAAATTTAGCTGTTTTGCATGGCATTATTAAAGAAAATTCCTTTCCTGTTTACACTATCTTATAGTTATTCTTACGCTTAGAAAATTTTTCACACAAATATATGGGTCTAGACCAATGTTTGGGTCATGTTTCGTGGAATTCTATGAACGTTCAATATTTAGCTATTTTGCACGATTTATTAAAGCAAGTTCGTTTCCGTTTTTACACTAACTTGTAATTATCATTACGCTTAGCAAATGTACCACACAATACATGGGTCTACACCAACGTTTGGGTCAAGTTTCGTGGAATTCTATGAACGTTCAATATTTAGCTGTTTTGCACGATTTTATTAAAGCAAGTTTGTTTCCCTTTTACACTAACTTATAGTTATTGTTACGCTTAGCAAATTTACCACACAAATGCATGGGACTAGAACTACGTTTGGTTCCAGTTTCGTGGAATTCTGAGAACATTCAAAATTTAGCTGTTTTGCACAGTTTTATTAAAGCAAGTTCTTTTTCCTTTTGCATTAACTTGTTGTTATTATTTTTTTTTTTTGGTAAATGTAAGTATCATTAAGTAAAATGAAATAGTAGTACAGTACAACAGTGTGGTTATCAGTTGGTTTCTCCCTCGACGGGCCAAGGGATACGCCACAGTCTATATAAAGCTTTTGTACTGACTGATCTAGGTAGAGAGATACTAAGGATCCGCTGCTTGATATCCTCAACTATCAATAAAGCCATGATGCTAGGTGTCCTCTCGGTGTGCTCGAATCTTTTCAAGTTTCTCTCCCTCCAAATGTGGTAAACACATGATGCTAATAGTGCTCGATAAGATATGTTAACAATGTGTTTACCTCTCCATTTTTGGGAAGCCCATTCAATATCCATTTTCCAGTCTCTATTGGGCCAAGAATATCGTACCATTCTTCGGACAGCTGTGAGACACTGTCGACTAAATCTGCACTGAAAGAATAAGTGGCCATGTGTCTCTGTCGCTCCCTCATTACACAGAATACATGGGCCAAGGTGCGCTAGCCATGATTTGTCCGTTGTAGCCAATTTGCCTAGAATAGCAAGCCACAGGATGAACAAATGACGTGGAATCTTCAGTGATCCCGAAAGTAGTGAAGCCCAGCCTACTTTCGGTCCTGGGGGATCAAAAAGCCTATATAGAGCCTGGGTTGTAGGTTTACCCTGATCAAATCTCCAAATAATTCGGTCCTCCCCTCCATGAATTGTGGGTAAACCATGTGTGATCTCCAGACACTCAAAATCTGTGATAGGAGGCCACTGCCACTCTCCTTCACTAATAACCGTGCTCAATCTGGCTGATTCCTCTATTCTGAGTAGTCTCGGTCCCCGTGGGAATGTGACACTGAGTGGTCCGAGATAATGCCACGGGTCCTGCCAAAGGTAAAAAGTTCGCCCATCGCCAATCTGATAGTCCACCATAGGGCGGAGGAAAGCCCGTAGACGTAGAATTTTCCGCCAACCCCATGAGCCTCCATTCTCCCTAATCGTCCAAATGGAGGTGTCGCGTAATCGACCCTGGTAAAGCCATTCAACCCAAATTGAGGTCCTATCGCACCTGATGATATCACAGAGTTTCTTGGTCATTAATGTGCGATTCAAGATAGCAATATCTTTGAATCCTATTCCTCCCTCATCTTTCGGTCGGCAGAGGTCTTTCCATGCTACCTTCGCATAACCACTGTTTGTTGTCCCCTTCCACAAGAAAGTTCGTAGTCTCTTCTCAATTTCGTTAGTAACTTTCTTTGGAAGTATGAACGCCGATGACCAATATAAACTCAGCGACAAGAGTACAGATTTAATAATCTGCACCCTACCAGCATAAGAAAGAGCCATACCCTCCCAACCCGCAATGCGTTTATCGATTTTCAACAATAGAGGGTTGCAATCAGCAACTGTTAAACGAGAAGATAAAAGAGGTAGCCCTAAATACCTCATCGGTAGGACTCCCTCTTGAAATCCGAGTGCTTCCAACATCTCCTCTCGTAGTCCTTGTGCTGAACGTGAGATAATGAGGTGGCTTTTCTGCACATTTAGTCTGAGCCCCGACCATTCAGCAAAGCGATCCAATCCTGTCTTAAATACTCCAATAGAGTTCAAATCAGCACGGCAGAATAGTAACAAATCATCAGCAAAACCCAGCTGAAAAATCCTGGCTGCATCACACTTCCAATGAAAAGAAAATAATTCATCCTGGTCAATCAGCTGTAGGAAACCCAATTGTAGGACTTCCATCACAAGCACGAATAAGTATGGTGATAGAGGGTCTCCCTGCCGAAGCCCTCTAGCCCCCGTAAAGAAGCCGTGAGGTTTCCCGTTAAGCCCAACAAAAAATGAGGGTGTTGTGACACACTCCTCAATCCATTTCACGAATATATGAGGGAACCCAAATAACTCCATCACAGCAATTAGGAAATCCCACTCCACCGTATCATATGCCTTTCGAATGTCCACTTTTAGAGCACACCGGGGTGGTAGATGGGTCTGGTTATATCCCGTAAACAGTTCCTGTGCCAACATGATATTGTCTCCTATGCTTCGTCCGGGCACGAACGCCGCTTGGCACGGACTAATAAGTTTGTCCAGTATCACACTCAATCGTTGGACAATGAGCTTGGCAATAATCTTGTACAGTACATTGCAGCAAGATATAGGACGGAAATCACCAACATTCATAGGAGAATGTACCTTTGGTATGAGCGCCAAAAGTGTAGTATTAATCTGCTTCAGAATTCGGCCTGTATGAAAGAAATCCAAGACTGCCGAAGACACCTCCTGCCCTATTATAGGCCATGCAGCTTTGAAGAAGCCCGATGAATACCCGTCCGGCCCAGGTGCCTTATCTTCAGCAATGTCAAAAATCGCTTGCTTGACATCCATATGAGTAAATGGCAAGACTAAGGAGTTGACATCATCTTCACTCAATAAATGTCTAGCCCATGGTCGCAGGAATCGAAGATCTATCATGTCTCTTCGTCGTTCCCCACCAAGTAAATTTTGATAGTACATGACAAACTCATTAAATACTGCTCCTGGATCTGTGTGAGTGGCTCCATGATCATCATTGATTTGTAAGATTCTTCTCGCCGATCTCCTTTGAGCAATCTTACGAAAGAATACCCGGGAGCACTGGTCACCCCCCTTCATCCACTGCATTTTTGATCTCTGTGTAGCATAATCTGTTCAAGTTTAGCTGCTTTAGCTAGTACTACCCGGCAGCAGTGTTCCAACTGTAGGAATAGTTCATCCTGCCTGTTTGAAGTAACAAGTACTTGCGCCATCTCAAGAAACCCTTTTGCCAGTTGGACATTGTGAGATAAGTCCCCCTTTTTCCTCCTCTGCTCTCTAAATATCGGTTTAAGTGCTTTGAGTTTCCTTGTTACGGCATACATGGGTGTCCCTATTATGTTATGTTGCCATACCTGTTGTACACTGGGAATAAATTCTGGAGATAGGGCGAGGTAATTATCGAATCGAAACATACCTCCTAATTGTTGTTGTATATCCCCACTTAACACCATTGGGGAGTGATCTGAAGTGCGTGCTGTGAGGGAAGAATAATATGATGTCGGGAACTGAGCCATCCATCTATCATTGATCAGCATGCGATCCAGTCTTTTCCAGAGGTTTCGTGGCCCGGCGCTGCAATTGTGCCATGTGTACCATTCGCCCTGCATGGGTAATGGTAATAATCCTGTATTCTGGATGCAAGTATTAAAGTCTTCCATGGCCATTCGAATATCTCCTGATACACCACAGATTTCACTAAGGTCTCGCACTGTATTGAAATCCCCTCCAACAAGCCACGGAATATCAGCACTCTGTATAGCAATAGTCTCCATGGAGTCCCATAACACCCTCCTCTCTACCAACTCATTTGCCCCATAGATAACAGTAATAGCAATGGATTCATGAAGTGCACGGATATTAACATGACAGTGAATAAACTGTGTGCTACATTCAACCACATCAACATCAATAAAATTTTCATCCCACGCTATCCAAATCCGATTACCGGACGATCCATAATCCACAAACCATTTCCATTGAGGTAGTAAAAAAGCCTGAATATGAGATACGTTATTTATACGAACACGAGTTTCAAGGAGACCGAGGAATTGTAACCTGAACTCAGCAACGATGTCTTTGACTGCTAACTGATGATCTCGTTTGTTCAGGCCACGGACATTCCATACTGCTGCATTCAATCACAAGGCCTGCTATGCTTAGGACCCCGAGACGACTCATCTGTATCATCTAATAGGTGAAGTGCGTTAAAAGTATTATATATAACAAGCGCCTTACCCCTTTCCTCACGACTAGGGCCGGC
This sequence comes from Sesamum indicum, assembly GCF_026168435.1. Classification (NCBI taxonomy): domain Eukaryota; kingdom Viridiplantae; phylum Streptophyta; class Magnoliopsida; order Lamiales; family Pedaliaceae; genus Sesamum; species Sesamum indicum. The sequence goes on along the minus strand of NC_142664.1, from coordinate 11,708,029 downwards.
TGTTATTATTACGCTTAGCAAATTTACCACACAAATGCATGGGTCTAGACCTACGTTTCGGTCAAGTTTCGTGGAATTCTGAGAACGTTCAAAATTTAGCTGTTTTGCTCGGTTCTTTTCCCTTTTAAACTAACTTGTAGTTATTATTAACCTTTGCAAATTTACCACACAAATGCATGAATTCAAACCTACATTTGGGTCAAATTTCAGGGAATTCTGAAAAGGTTCAAAATTTAGCTGTTTTCATGGCATTATTAAAGAAAATTCCTTTCCTGTTTACACTATCTTGTATTTATTCTTACGCTTAGAAAATTTTTCACACAAATATATGGGTCTAGACCAATGTTTGGGTCAAGTTTCGTGGAATTCTATGAACGTTCAGTATTTAGCTATTTTGCACGGTTTATTAAAGCAAGTTCGTTACCGTTCTTACACTAACTTGTAATTATCATTACGCTTAGCAAATGTAACACACAAATACATGGGTCTACACCAACGTTTGGGTCAAGTTTCGTGGAATTCTATGAACGTTCAATATTTAGCTGTTTTGCACGATTTTATTAAAGCAAGTTTGTTTCCCTTTTACACTAATTTGTAGTTATTGTTACGCTTAGCAAATTTACCACACAAATGCATGGGACTAGACCTACGTTTGGTTCCAGTTTCGTGGAATTCTGAGAACATTCAAAATTTAGCTGTTTTGCACGGTTTTATTAAAGCAAGTTCTTTTTCCTTTTGCAATAACTTGTTGTTATTATTACGCTTAGCAAATTTACCACACAAATGCATGGGTCTAGACCTACGTTTCGGTCAAGTTTCGTGGAATTCTGAGAACGTTCAAAATTTAGCTGTTTCGCTCGGTTCTTTTCCCTTTTACACTAACTTGTAGTTATTATTAACCTTTGCAAATTTACCACACAAATGCATGAATTCAAACCTACATATGGGTCAAATTTCAGGGAATTCTGAGAAGGTTCAAAATTTAGCTGTTTTCATGGCATTATTAAAGAAAATTCATTTCCTGTTTACACTATCTTGTATTTATTCTTACGCTTAGAAATTTTTTCACACAAATATATGGGTCTAGACCAATGTTTGGGTCATGTTTCGTGGAATTCTATGAACGTTCAATATTTAGCTGTTTTGCACGATTTTATTAAAGCAAGTTTGTTTCCCTTTTACACTAATTTGTAGTTATTGTTACGCTTAGCAAATTTACCACACAAATGCATGCGACTAGACCTACGTTTGGTTCCAGTTTCGTGGAATTCTGAGAACATTCAAAATTTAGCTGTTTTTCACGGTTTTATTAAAGCAAGTTCTTTTTCCTTTTGCATTAACTTGTTGTTATTATTACGCTTAGCAAATTTACCACACAAATGCATGGGTCTACACTTACGTTTCGGTCAAGTTTCGTGGAATTCTGAGAACGTTCAAAATTTAGCTGTTTTGCTCTGTTTTATTAAAGCAAGTTCTTTTTCCTTTTAAACTAACTTGTAGTTATTATTAACCTTTGCAAATTTACCACACAAATACATGAATTCAAACATACATTTGGGTCAAATTTCAGGGAATTCTGAAAAGTTTCAAAATTTAGCTGTTTTGCATGGCATTATTAAAGAAAATTCCTTTCCTGTTTACACTATCTTGTAGTTATTCTTACGCTTAGAAATTTCACACAAATATATGGGTCTAGACCAATGTTTGGGTCATGTTTCGTGGAATTCTATGAACGTTCAATATTTAGCTATTTTGCACGGTTTATTAAAGCAAGTTCGTTTCCGTTTTTACACTAACCTGTAATTATCATTACGCTTAGCAAATGTACCACACAAATACATGGGTCTACACCAACGTTTGGGTCAAGTTTCGTGGAATTCTATTAACGTTCAAAATTTAGCTGTTTTGCACGGTTTTATTAAAGTAAGTTCTTTTCCCTTTTGCATTAACATGTTGTTATTATTACGCTTAGCAAATTTACCACACAAATGCATGGGTCTAGACCTACGTTTCGGTCAAGTTTGGTGGAATTCTGAGAACGTTCAAAATTTAGCTGTTTTGCTCGGTTCTTTTCCCTTTTACACTAACTTGTAGTTATTATTAACCTTTGCAAATTTCCCACACAAAGGCATGAATTCAAACCTACATTTGGGTCAAATTTCAGGGAATTCTGAGAAGGTTCAAAATTTAGCTGTTTTCATGGCATTATTAAAGAAAATTCATTTCCTGTTTACACTATCTTGTATTTATTCTTACGCTTAGAAAATTTTTCACACAAATATATGGGTCTAGACCAATGTTTGGGTCAAATTTCGTGAAATTCTATGAACGTTCAATATTTAGCTATTTTGCACGGTTTATTAAAGCAAGTTCGTTTCCGTTTTTACACTAACTTGTAATTATCATTACGCTTAGCAAATGTACCACACAAATACATGGGTCTACACCAACGTTTGGGTTAAGTTTCGTGAAATTCTATGAACGTTCAATATTTAGCTGTTTTGCACGATTTTATTAAAGCAAGTTTGTTTCCCTTTTACACTAATTTGTAGTTATTGTTACGCTTAGCAAATTTACCACACAAATGCATGGGACTAGACCTACGTTTGGTTCCAGTTTCGTGGAATTCTGAGAACATTCAAAATTTAGCTGTTTTGCACGGTTTTATTAAAGCAAGTTCTTTTTCCTTTTGCATTAACTTGTTGTTATTATTACGCTTAGCAAATTTACCACACAAATGCATGGGTCTAGACCTACGTTTCGGTCAAGTTTCGTGGAATTCTGAGAACGTTCAAAATTTAGCTGTTTTGCTCGGTTCTTTTCCCTTTTACACTAACTTGTAGTTATTATTAACCTTTGCAAATTTACCACACAAAGGCATGAATTCAAACCTACATTTGGGTCAAACTTCAGGGAATTCTGAGAAGGTTCAAAATTTAGCTGTTTTCATGGCATTATTAAAGAAAATTCATTTCCTGTTTACACTATCTTGTATTTATTCTTACACTTAGAAAATTTTTCACACAAATATATGGGTCTAGACCAATGTTTGGGTCAAATTTTGTGAAATTCTATGAACGTTCAATATTTAGCTATTTTGCACGGTTTATTAAAGCAAGTTCGTTTCCGTTTTTACACTAACTTGTAATTATCATTACGCTTAGCAAATGTACCACACAAATACATGGGTCTACACCAACGTTTGGGTTAAGTTTCGTGAAATTCTATGAACGTTCAATATTTAGCTGTTTTGCACGATTTTATTAAAGCAAGTTTGTTTCCCTTTTACACTAATTTGTAGTTATTGTTACGCTTAGCAAATTTACCACACAAATGCATGGGACTAGACCTACGTTTGGTTCCAGTTTCGTGGAATTCTGAGAACATTCAAAATTTAGCTGTTTTGCACGGTTTTATTAAAGCAAGTTCTTTTTCCTTTTGCATTAACTTGTTGTTATTATTACGCTTAGCAAATTTACCACACAAATGCATGGGTCTAGACCTACGTTTCGGTCAAGTTTCGTGGAATTCTGAGAACGTTCAAAATTTAGCTATTTTGCTCGGTTCTTTTCCCTTTTACACTAACTTGTAGTTATTATTAACCTTTGCAAATTTACCACACAAAGGCATGAATTCAAACCTACATTTGGGTCAAATTTCAGGGAATTCTGAGAAGGTTCAAAATTTAGCTGTTTTCTTTTTTTTTTTTTTTTTTTTTTCGGTAAATGTAAATTTAATTAATAAAGAGTAATGGTACAGTACAACATGGTACAACATGGGATTATCAACTGGTTTCTCCCTCTACCCAAGGGATACGCCATAATCTATACAATGCTCGTGTACTGACTGACGATGCTAAGTCAACGCTAAGAATCCTCTGTCTGACGTCATTGATGATTAGTATGCTCAATGTGGCCGGTGTCCGCTCAGTATGATCAAATCTCCTCAAGTTCCTCTCCTTCCATATGTGGTAGACGCACGCCGCCAGTAGTGTACGGTAAGCTCTATTAATAATGTGCTCCCCTCTCCATTTCCGTGTCGCCCATTCAATATCTGTTGCCCAATCTCTATTGGGCCAGTGAAAGCGAATCCTTCTGCGAATCTCATAAAGGCACTGACGACTAAATCTGCATTGGAAGAATAAATGTGGATGAGATTCCGTAGCTCCCTCATCGCACAGTATGCACACCCCCAGGTGGGATAGCCATGATTTGTCTGTGGTAGGAAGTTTGCCTAGGATTGCTAGCCATAAGATGAACGAATGGCGAGGAATCTTCAAGGAGCCCAAAAGTAGTGAAGACCATCCTACTTTCGGCTCGGGGTGAGTGAATAATCGGTAGAGGGCCTGAGTAGTAGGTTGCCCTTCGTCACATCTCCACACCACCCGATCCTCTCCTCCGAAAATAAGCGGTAGGTTATGTGTGATTTCCAAACATTCAAAGTCAGTGATGGTAGGCCATTGCCATTCTCCTGCTGAAATCACCAAGCTGAGTTTTGCTGATTCTTCAAGTCTAAGATGGCGGGGACCTTGAGGGAATCGCTCGATAAGTGGACCCAAGTGATGCCACGGGTCCTGCCAAACAAAGAATCTGTCTCCATTTCCAATCTGGTAATCCACGATAGTGCGAAGGAAAGGACGTAGCCTGAGTATTTTTCGCCATCCCCAAGAACCTCCATGTTCACGAATAGTCCAAATCGATCTCTCACGTAATCGGTCTTGGTAGAGCCACTGAACCCATATGGATGTCCTGTCACACTGGATAACATCACATAGTTTCTTGCTCATTAATGCGCGATTCAAGGTGGAGATATCCTTGAACCCAAGTCCCCCCTCATCCATCGGTCGACACACATCTTTCCAGGCTACCTTAGCGTACCCACTGGACGTCGTACCCTTCCATAGGAAAGTCCTCAACCTCTTCTCGATTTCACTGATGACTTTCTTAGGTAATATGAATGCAGAAGCCCAATATAAGCTCAATGCTGAGAGCACAGATTTGATGATTTGTACCCGCCCAGCATATGATAATGAAATCCCTTCCCATCCATTAATACGTGCATCAATTTTTGAGATAAGCGGTTGGCAATCAGAGATGGTCAGCCTAGACGAGATTAAGGGAAGACCCAGGTACCTCATTGGAAGGTGGCCCTCCTGAAAGCCCAAAAAATCCAGCATCTGGTCCTTCAAATTTTGAGCCGAACGTGAAATGATTAAGTGACTTTTTTGGACATTCAGCCGAAGGCCCGACAACTCCGCAAACCAGTCCAATCCCTCTTTGAAGACTCTGATGGAGTCTAAGTCAGCTTTGCACAGTAAGAGGAGGTCGTCTGCAAATCCCATCTGAAAAACCTTAGAACTCTCACACTTCCAATGATAAGTGAATTGCATGTCCTGTTCAATTCGTTGCAAGAATCCCAGATGTAAGGCTTCCATAACAAGAACAAACAGATAAGGAGAAAGTGGGTCTCCCTGTCGTAGTCCTCTCGCTCCAGCAAAGAACCCATGAGGTTTTCCATTGAGCCCAATCGAGAATGATGTCGTGGTAACACACTCCTCAATCCACCTTGTAAACGTAGGTGGAAACCCGAACAGCTGCAAAACTGCTAACAGGAAGTCCCACTCCACCGTATCATAGGCCTTCCTGATATCCACTTTAAGTGCGCATCTCGGGGGTAGGCGCATCTGGTTATATCTGGAGAATAATTCCTGGGCTAACATAATGTTGTCCCCAATGCTTCTTCCGGGAATAAAAGCTGTCTGACATGGGCTAACTATCTTGTCCAGTAGCACACTAATTTTTTGGACAAGAAGTTTCGCAATGATCTTGTATAAAACATTGCAGCATGAAATTGGTCTAAAATCATTAACCGACATAGGCGTATGTACCTTTGGGATCAGGGCCAAGATCGTGGAGTTGACCTGCTTCAGAAGTTTTCCGGTAGAAAAGAAGTCTAGTACCGCCCTCGTAACTTCTTCCCCAACCACAGGCCAAGCCGCCTTGAAAAACCTTGACGAGTAGCCATCAGGTCCCGGTGCCTTGTCATCAGCAATATCGAACATTGCTTGCTTCACATCATCCGCCGAGATTGGAAGGAGTAATTGATTAGCTTCCTCATCAGTGATACAGTGCCTTGCCCACGGTCTAAGATAACGAATATCCACTGACAGCCGTCTTCTGGTGCCTCCTAATAGGTTCTGATAGTATGAGACAAACTCATGGGCGATTTCCCCTAGATCCGTGTGTGTGAAACCATTCTCATCATTAATCTGTAAGATTCTCCTCCTTACTCGTCTCTGTGCAATTTTACGAAAGAAAACCCGGGAACATTGGTCTCCGTCTTTCATCCACTGCATTTTGGCTCTCTGCTGCAGCATAATTTGTTCGAGTTTTGCCGCTTTAGCATAAACGACTCGACAACAATGCTCCAGGAGTAAATATAGCTCATTTTTTCTATCAGAGCTCACCAACTGTTGTGCCTCATCAAGAAAACCTTTGGCTAGTTGGACATTCATCGTCAGATCTCCCTTATTTCTCCTTTGTAGTCTAAAGACTGGTTTAAGTGCCTTCAGTTTACGTGTCACAGCATACATAGGAATACCCACAATCTCATGATGCCAAATATTCTGCACATTGTGGATAAACTCGGGTGAATGGGCCAGATAGTTATCAAATCGAAACATGCCTCCATTATGTTGTTGTATATCCCCATGTAAGACCAGTGGAGAGTGGTCAGATGTCCGTGGAGTAAGGCTGTGATAATATGCGCTCGGGAACCTTGCCAGCCAGCGGTCATTAATAAGAATCCGATCCAGCCGCTTCCATAAACTCCTCATAGACGTACTGCAATTATGCCACGTGAACCATTCACCTTGCATAGGAAGTGGGATCAGCCCCGCCTCCAGAATACCAGCATTAAATTCTTCGGTGGCCATCCTAATATCTCCTGAGATGCCACATACTTCGTTAAGGTCACGTACTGCATTAAAATCCCCTCCCACCATCCACGGGATGTCAGAGCATTGCTGAGATAGCGTCTCCAGTGCCGTCCATAAATTCCGACGATCAATCACCTCCGATGCCCCATAAACAACAGTGATAAAAACAGATTCATTGTCAGCCATATTAGTAACCCGACAGTGAATAAATTGATCTGCCGAGTCTAAGATATGGACATCAACAATATTCTCGTCCCAAGCTATCCAGATGCGATTACCAACAGAAGAATAATCGACAAACCATTTCCAATGTGGAAGTAAAAACGATTGAATATGCATAACATTATTCAAACGAACACGAGTTTCAAGAATGCCAAGGAAGTGTAACCTGTATTCAGAGACCAGGTCCTTCAAAGCGAGCTGATGGTCTCGTTTGTTCAGCCCACGGACATTCCACACAGCGATGTTCAACATGGATCATCGACCTTGGGGCTGCTTGTGTTAGGACCCCCTGAATGCTCACCTGCATCATCAATTAAATGCAAAGCGTCAAAAGCATTATAAATAACAATTGCCTTACCTCTCTCTTCTTGCTTGGAGTGGTTCTGGTCCACATGTCTATTTCCCGCATGTGCTTTGGGTATTTCTTCAACCACTGGTTTCATCGTCTCACGTCCCTTAGTCGGAAGTTGCGGTTGTGCTACATTGACTTTCGGCACATACACATTTACTGTTGGCTTCGTCGGTTTGCGGGTTTTGTTTAGTGCACAATCCTTGTTCGAATGTCCCAATGACATGCACGCTGTGCACTTTGGTGGGAGCCATTCATACTCAATGTCAACTTTGCAAGGTGTCTCCCCTCCTTCTTCATCAGGTGCCATGACAATAATATGTTTATGCAACTTTTGTGTGGCATCAATCATCACACATACACGAGCAAAGTCCAGTCTCGTGCATGCTCTTGTAATCGCGTCGGGGTAAAGGGGCTTCCCCACACCACTTGCTACAGTGCTCAATCCTTCTGTCGTCCAAAATTCCATCGGAAGGTGTCGTAGTTTAATCCAGACGGGCACTTGTGTATGCTTCAATTTTCTCATGGCCATCCCCGGTTCCCACTTTTGAAGAACTATCGGCTGCCCTTGGAACAACCACGGGCCTCCCTCAATTATCTCCTCCATATCAAAAACTGTTTTAAACTGAAAAAAGAAGAATCCGTTTGTAGTCGCTGTCACCTCCCTTAGTGCTGGCCAGACCGAATGTGCAAACTCCTTAAGGTGATGATAATATGGCCGTTTGCCCAAGAAATAGCCAACTGCAGTAGATTTCCAACGTTTAGACCCATTACGTACCGCATCTAAAGAAGGTCGCACGACAACCTCTCCGTTCTGCATTGTTGGGGCAATGAATGATAAGGTTTTCCGGGTCGAATGATTAAATGCATGCGCTATTTTGTCGTCGATAATTGTATCCGGGTATGCGTGCAACGGGATGTTTCCAACGTACAGACCCGTTGGAAGAGGAGCATCATGCATAGCTTGATTTCTTTCCACAGAATTGCTGACATCAGCCCTATTTTTGCATGTGTCAGTGTTGATGTCAGCCCTAGCTTTCCTTGTATCATCGATGATGTCAGCCCTAGCTTTGATAGTGTAATTGCTGACATCAGCCCTAGATGCACCTGTGTCAGCGATGATGTCAGCCCTAGCAGCATCGATGATGTCAGCCCTAGAAGCAGCGATGATGTCAGCCCTAGAAGCAGCGATGATGTCAGCCCTAGCTGCAGCGATGATGTCAGCCCTAGCAGCAGCGATGATGTCAGCCCTAGCAGCAGCGATGATGTCAGCCCTACTAGGGCTGATGTCAGCCACCCTCTCTATTTCCACCTCAGCATCCATGTCACCAACCTCCGCCGCCACATCACCTCCAGTCGTGTCCACATAGCCGTCCACGTCGTCTTTCCGGCACACGTCAGCTCCGGCCGCGACACCGGTCGCCGAGAAAGTCACCGGCCGTTCACCAACACGCCGGAAAAACGCGCAAGGAGATCCAGCCGCTACAGAAACGTTCGCAGCAGCCTTCCGACCGCCGGCACTCATCGCTCGTCCAGAAATGCCTCCGTTTCCGCCCGTCTCCGACGAAGAACCGCAAGCAGCCGCCGCCGTCGGGAGTTGTACCTTTGCAGCCGTCTCACCTCCATTTCCGACCGCCGTTTGCCCAGCAATGCAAGGGAGAAGGCAGCGCCTGGCCTTGAGGAGCTTCCCGGTCGCTAGTCGCTCTTGCCCGCGCGCCACCATTGGCGTAACAGCTCGGTTTCCGCCGTCTCCAAATCGCGTCTTCCATCGGATTTGAAGGTCGCGTAAGGCAGCCATGGAAACATCATCGTCTTGGTCAATAACCCGGTTGGCAAGCTTCAAGAATTCGTCCAGGTTGAAGGAGGAAGAAGACGACGGTCCGCCATTGTCGACCTTCGAGCTCGCGCCGCCACCAACCTCCAGATCTGTAATCACGGTTTCAGCTCCGATTTCCCCTCCTTTCGTCGTCGACAGCCCGTCTTCGCCCATGGAGACCCTTGGAATACCCTCAGCCGGCGGCAAATCGGCATTTTCAGCCGGAACCGAGAGACCCGTTTCTTCTTCTTCTCCATCGCGCACAGCTCGGTTGCTCGCATCTCGTCCATGGCCGTCCTTCTTCCACCGACCATTCACTATTCCGTCAGTCTCGCCGTCGACCAGAGCCTCGCCGTCGCCGTCGCCGTCGCCGGCCGGAAGTGAGGAAGATGAAGCATTAGTGTGTGAAAAATTAGAGAGAGAATTTTTAGAGAGAGAATTTTTTCTTGGGTCCATTTTCCTTTTTTAACTTTTTTTTTTTTTTTTTTTTTTTAGCTGTTTTCATGGCATTATTAAAGAAAATTCATTTCCTGTTTACACTATCTTGTATTTATTCTTACGCTTAGAAAATTTTTCACACAAATATATGGGTCTAGACCAATGTTTGGGTCAAATTTCGTGAAATTCTATGAACGTTCAATATTTAGCTATTTTGCACGGTTTATTAAAGCAAGTTCGTTTCCGTTTTTACACTAACTTGTAATTATCATTACGCTTAACAAATGTACCACACAAATACATGGGTCTACACCAACGTTTGGGTTAAGTTTCGTGAAATTCTATGAACGTTCAATATTTAGCTGTTTTCCATGATTTTATTAAAGCAAGTTTGTTTCCCTTTTACACTAATTTGTAGTTATTGTTACGCTTAGCAAATTTACCACACAAATGCATGGGACTAGACCTACGTTTGGTTCCAGTTTCGTGGAATTCTGAGAACATTCAAAATTTAGCTGTTTTGCACGGTTTTATTAAAGCAAGTTCTTTTTCCTTTTGCATTAACTTGTTGTTATTATTACGCTTAGCAAATTTACCACACAAATGCATGGGTCTAGACTTACGTTTCGGTCAAGTTTCGTGGAATTCTGAGAACGTTCAAAATTTAGCTGTTTTGCTCTGTTTTATTAAAGCAAGTTCTTTTCCCTTTTAAACTAACTTGTAGTTATTATTAACCTTTGCAAATTTACCACACAAATACATGAATTCAAACATACATTTGGGTCAAATTTCAGGGAATTCTGAGAAGGTTCAAAATTTAGCTGTTTTGCATGGCATTATTAAAGAAAATTCCTTTCCTGTTTACACTATCTTGTAGTTATTCTTACGCTTAGAAAATTTTTCACACAAATATATGGGTCTAGACCAATGTTTGGGTCATGTTTCGTGGAATTCTATGAACGTTCAATATTTAGCTATTTTGCACGGTTTATTAAAGCAAGTTCGTTTCCGTTTTTACACTAACTTGTAATTATCATTACGCTTAGCAAATGTACCACACAAATACATGGGTCTACACCAACGTTTGGGTCAAGTTTCGTGGAATTCTATGAACGTTCAATATTTAGCTGTTTTGCACGATTTTATTAAAGCAAGTTTGTTTCCCTTTTACACTAACTTATAGTTATTGTTACGCTTAGCAAATTTACCACACAAATGCATGGGACTAGAACTACGTTTGGTTCCAGTTTCGTGGAATTCTGAGAACATTCAAAATTTAGCTGTTTTGCACGGTTTTATTAAAGCAAGTTCTTTTTCCTTTTGCAATAACTTGTTGTTATTATTACGCTTAGCAAATTTACCACACAAATGCATGGGTCTAGACCTACGTTTCGGTCATGTTTCGTGGAATTCTGAGAACGTTCAAAATTTAGCTGTTTTGCTCGGTTCTTTTCCCTTTTACACTAACTTGTAGTTATTATTAACCTTTGCAAATTTACCACACAAAGGCATGAATTCAAACCTACATTTGGGTCAAATTTCAGGGAATTCTGAGAAGGTTCAAAATTTAGCTGTTTTCATGGCATTATTAAAGAAAATTCATTTCCTGTTTACACTATCTTGTATTTATTCTTACGCTTAGAAAATTTTTCACACAAATATATGGGTCTAGACCAATGTTTGGGTCAAATTTCGTGAAATTCTATGAACGTTCAATATTTAGCTATTTTGCACGGTTTATTAAAGCAAGTTCGTTTCCGTTTTTACACTAACTTGTAATTATCATTACGCTTAGCAAATGTACCACACAAATACATGGGTCTACACCAACGTTTGGGTTAAGTTTCGTGGAATTCTATGAACATTCAATATTTAGCTGTTTTGCACGATTTTATTAAAGCAAGTTTGTTTCCCTTTTACACTAATTTGTAGTTATTGTTACGCTTAGCAAATTTACCACACAAATGCATGGGACTAGACCTACGTTTGGTTCCAGTTTCGTGGAATTCTGAGAACATTCAAAATTTAGCTGTTTTCACGGTTTTATTAAAGCAAGTTCTTTTTCCTTTTGCATTAACTTGTTGTTATTATTACGCTTAGCAAATTTACCACACAAATGCATGGGTCTAGACTTACGTTTCGGTCAAGTTTCGTGGAATTCTGAGAACGTTCAAAATTTAGCTGTTTTGCTCTGTTTTATTAAAGCAAGTTCTTTTCCCTTTTAAACTAACTTGTAGTTATTATTAACCTTTGCAAATTTACCACACAAATACATGAATTCAAACATACATTTGGGTCAAATTTCAGGGAATTCTGAAAAGTTTCAAAATTTAGCTGTTTTGCATGGCATTATTAAAGAAAATTCCTTTCCTGTTTACACTATCTTGTAGTTATTCTTACGCTTAGAAATTTCACACAAATATATGGGTCTAGACCAATGTTTGGGTCATGTTTCGTGGAATTCTATGAACGTTCAATATTTAGCTATTTTGCACGGTTTATTAAAGCAAGTTCGTTTCCGTTTTTACACTAACCTGTAATTATCATTACGCTTAGCAAATGTACCACACAAATACATGGGTCTACACCAACGTTTGGGTCAAGTTTCGTGGAATTCTATTAACGTTCAATATTTAGCTGTTTTGCACGATTTTATTAAAGCAAGTTTGTTTCCCTTTTACACTAATTTGTAGTTATTGTTACGCTTAGCAAATTTACCACACAAATGCATGGGACTAGACCTACGTTTGGTTCCAGTTTCGTGGAATTCTGAGAACATTCAAAATTTAGCTGTTTTGCACGGTTTTATTAAAGTAAGTTCTTTTCCCTTTTGCATTAACATGTTGTTATTATTACGCTTAGCAAATTTACCACACAAATGCATGGGTCTAGACCTACGTTTCGGTCAAGTTTGGTGGAATTCTGAGAACGTTCAAAATTTAGCTGTTTTGCTCGGTTCTTTTCCCTTTTACACTAACTTGTAGTTATTATTAACCTTTGCAAATTTCCCACACAAAGGCATGAATTCAAACCTACATTTGGGTCAAATTTCAGGGAATTCTGAGAAGGTTCAAAATTTAGCTGTTTTCATGGCATTATTAAAGAAAATTCATTTCCTGTTTACACTATCTTGTATTTATTCTTACGCTTAGAAAATTTTTCACACAAATATATGGGTCTAGACCAATGTTTGGGTCAAATTTCGTGAAATTCTATGAACGTTCAATATTTAGCTATTTTGCACGGTTTATTAAAGCAAGTTCGTTTCCGTTTTTACACTAACTTGTAATTATCATTACGCTTAGCAAATGTACCACACAAATACATGGGTCTACACCAACGTTTGGGTTAAGTTTCGTGAAATTCTATGAACGTTCAATATTTAGCTGTTTTCCACGATTTTATTAAAGCAAGTTTGTTTCCCTTTTACACTAATTTGTAGTTATTGTTACGTTTAGCAAATTTACCACACAAATGCATGGGACTAGACCTACGTTTGGTTCCAGTTTCGTGGAATTCTGAGAACATTCAAAATTTAGCTGTTTTGCACGGTTTTATTAAAGCAAGTTCTTTTTCCTTTTGCATTAACTTGTTGTTATTATTACGCTTAGCAAATTTACCACACAAATGCATGGGTCTAGACCTACGTTTCGGTCAAGTTTCGTGGAATTCTGAGAACGTTCAAAATTTAGCTGTTTTGCTCGGTTCTTTTCCCTTTTACACTAACTTGTAGTTATTATTAACCTTTGCAAATTTCCCACACAAAGGCATGAATTCAAACCTACATTTGGGTCAAATTTCAGGGAATTCTGAGAAGGTTCAAAATTTAGCTGTTTTCATGGCATTATTAAAGAAAATTCATTTCCTGTTTACACTATCTTGTATTTATTCTTACGCTTAGAAAATTTTTCACAGAAAAATTTGTGGGTCTAGACCAATGTTTGGGTCAAATTTCGTGAAATTCTATGAACGTTCAATATTTAGCTATTTTGCACGGTTTATTAAAGCAAGTTCGTTTCCGTTTTTACACTAACTTGTAATTATCATTACGCTTAGCAAATGTACCACACAAATACATGGGTCTACACCAACGTTTGGGTTAAGTTTCGTGAAATTCTATGAACGTTCAATATTTAGCTGTTTTCCATGATTTTATTAAAGCAAGTTTGTTTCCCTTTTACACTAATTTGTAGTTATTGTTACGCTTAGCAAATTTACCACACAAATGCATGGGACTAGACCTACGTTTGGTTCCAGTTTCGTGGAATTCTGAGAACATTCAAAATTTAGCTGTTTTGCACGGTTTTATTAAAGCAAGTTCTTTTTCCTTTTGCATTAACTTGTTGTTATTATTACGCTTAGCAAATTTACCACACAAATGCATGGGTCTAGACTTACGTTTCGGTCAAGTTTCGTGGAATTCTGAGAACGTTCAAAATTTAGCTGTTTTGCTCTGTTTTATTAAAGCAAGTTCTTTTCCCTTTTAAACTAACTTGTAGTTATTATTAACCTTTGCAAATTTACCACACAAATACATGAATTCAAACATACATTTGGGTCAAATTTCAGGGAATTCTGAGAAGGTTCAAAATTTAGCTGTTTTGCATGGCATTATTAAAGAAAATTCCTTTCCTGTTTACACTATCTTGTAGTTATTCTTACGCTTAGAAAATTTTTCACACAAATATATGGGTCTAGACCAATGTTTGGATCATGTTTCGTGGAATTCTATGAACGTTCAATATTTAGCTATTTTGCACGGTTTATTAAAGCAAGTTCGTTTCCGTTTTTACACTAACTTATAATTATCATTACGCTTAGCAAATGTACCACACAAACACATGGGTCTACACCAAAGTTTGGGTCAAGTTTCGTTGAATTCTATGAACGTTCAATATTTAGCTGTTTTGCACGATTTTATTAAAGCAAGTTTGTTTCCCTTTTACACTAACTTATAGTTATTGTTACGCTTAGCAAATTTACCACACAAATGCATGGGACTAGAACTACGTTTGGTTCCAGTTTCGTGGAATTCTGAGAACATTCAAAATTTAGCTGTTTTGCACGGTTTTATTAAAGCAAGTTCTTTTTCCTTTTGCAATAACTTGTTGTTATTATTACGCTTAGCAAATTTACCACACAAATGCATGGGTCTAGACCTACGTTTCGGTCATGTTTCGTGGAATTCTGAGAACGTTCAAAATTTAGCTGTTTTGCTCGGTTCTTTTCCCTTTTACACTAACTTGTTGTTATTATTAACCTTTGCAAATTTACCACACAAAGGCATGAATTCAAACCTACATTTGGGTCAAATTTCAGGGAATTCTGAGAAGGTTCAAAATTTAGCTGTTTTCATGGCATTATTAAAGAAAATTCATTTCCTGTTTACACTATCTTGTATTTATTCTTACGCTTAGAAAATTTTTCACACAAATATATGGGTCTAGACCAATGTTTGGGTCATGTTTCGTGGAATTCTATGAACGTTCAATATTTAGCTATTTTGCACGGTTTATTAAAGCAAGTTCGTTTCCGTTTTTACACTAACTTGTAATTATCATTACGCTTAGCAAATGTACCACACAAACACATGGGTCTACACCAACGTTTGGGTCAAGTTTCGTGGAATTCTATGAACGTTCAATATTTAGCTGTTTTGCACGATTTTATTAAAGCAAGTTTGTTTCCCTTTTACACTAACTTATAGTTATTGTTACGCTTAGCAAATTTACCACACAAATGCATGGGACTAGAACTACGTTTGGTTCCAGTTTCGTGGAATTCTGAGAACATTCAAAATTTAGCTGTTTTGCACGGTTTTATTAAAGCAAGTTCTTTTTCCTTTTGCAATAACTTGTTGTTATTATTACGCTTAGCAAATTTACCACACAAATGCATGGGTCTAGACCTACGTTTCGGTCAAGTTTCGTGGAATTCTGAGAACGTTCAAAATTTAGCTGTTTTGTTCGGTTCTTTTCCCTTTTACACTAACTTGTAGTTATTATTAACCTTTGCAAATTTACCACACAAAGGCATGAATTCAAACCTACATTTGGGTCAAATTTCAGGGAATTCTGAGAAGGTTCAAAATTTAGCTGTTTTCATGGCATTATTAAAGAAAATTCATTTCCTGTTTACACTATCTTGTATTTATTCTTACGCTTAGAAAATTTTTCACACAAATATATGGGTCTAGACCAATGTTTGGGTCAAATTTCGTGAAATTCTATGAACGTTCAATATTTAGCTATTTTGCACGGTTTATTAAAGCAAGTTCGTTTCCGTTTTTACACTAACTTGTAATTATCATTACGCTTAGCAAATGTACCACACAAATACATGGGTCTACACCAACGTTTGGGTTAAGTTTCGTGGAATTCTATGAACATTCAATATTTAGCTGTTTTGCACGATTTTATTAAAGCAAGTTTGTTTCCCTTTTACACTAATTTGTAGTTATTGTTACGCTTAGCAAATTTACCACACAAATGCATGGGACTAGACCTACGTTTGGTTCCAGTTTCGTGGAATTCTGAGAACATTCAAAATTTAGCTGTTTTCACGGTTTTATTAAAGCAAGTTCTTTTTCCTTTTGCATTAACTTGTTGTTATTATTACGCTTAGCAAATTTACCACACAAATGCATGGGTCTAGACTTACGTTTCGGTCAAGTTTCGTGGAATTCTGAGAACGTTCAAAATTTAGCTGTTTTGCTCTGTTTTATTAAAGCAAGTTCTTTTCCCTTTTAAACTAACTTGTAGTTATTATTAACCTTTGCAAATTTACCACACAAATACATGAATTCAAACATACATTTGGGTCAAATTTCAGGGAATTCTGAAAAGTTTCAAAATTTAGCTGTTTTGCATGGCATTATTAAAGAAAATTCCTTTCCTGTTTACACTATCTTGTAGTTATTCTTACGCTTAGAAATTTCACACAAATATATGGGTCTAGACCAATGTTTGGGTCATGTTTCGTGGAATTCTATGAACGTTCAATATTTAGCTATTTTGCACGGTTTATTAAAGCAAGTTCGTTTCCGTTTTTACACTAACCTGTAATTATCATTACGCTTAGCAAATGTACCACACAAATACATGGGTCTACACCAACGTTTGGGTCAAGTTTCGTGGAATTCTATTAACGTTCAATATTTAGCTGTTTTGCACGATTTTATTAAAGCAAGTTTGTTTCCCTTTTACACTAATTTGTAGTTATTGTTACGCTTAGCAAATTTACCACACAAATGCATGGGACTAGACCTACGTTTGGTTCCAGTTTCGTGGAATTCTGAGAACATTCAAAATTTAGCTGTTTTGCACGGTTTTATTAAAGTAAGTTCTTTTCCCTTTTGCATTAACATGTTGTTATTATTACGCTTAGCAAATTTACCACACAAATGCATGGGTCTAGACCTACGTTTCGGTCAAGTTTGGTGGAATTCTGAGAACGTTCAAAATTTAGCTGTTTTGCTCGGTTCTTTTCCCTTTTACACTAACTTGTAGTTATTATTAACCTTTGCAAATTTCCCACACAAAGGCATGAATTCAAACCTACATTTGGGTCAAATTTCAGGGAATTCTGAGAAGGTTCAAAATTTAGCTGTTTTCATGGCATTATTAAAGAAAATTCATTTCCTGTTTACACTATCTTGTATTTATTCTTACGCTTAGAAAATTTTTCACACAAATATATGGGTCTAGACCAATGTTTGGGTCAAATTTCGTGAAATTCTATGAACGTTCAATATTTAGCTATTTTGCACGGTTTATTAAAGCAAGTTCGTTTCCGTTTTTACACTAACTTGTAATTATCATTACGCTTAGCAAATGTACCACACAAATACATGGGTCTACACCAACGTTTGGGTTAAGTTTCGTGAAATTCTATGAACGTTCAATATTTAGCTGTTTTCCACGATTTTATTAAAGCAAGTTTGTTTCCCTTTTACACTAATTTGTAGTTATTGTTACGTTTAGCAAATTTACCACACAAATGCATGGGACTAGACCTACGTTTGGTTCCAGTTTCGTGGAATTCTGAGAACATTCAAAATTTAGCTGTTTTGCACGGTTTTATTAAAGCAAGTTCTTTTTCCTTTTGCATTAACTTGTTGTTATTATTACGCTTAGCAAATTTACCACACAAATGCATGGGTCTAGACCTACGTTTCGGTCAAGTTTCGTGGAATTCTGAGAACGTTCAAAATTTAGCTGTTTTGCTCGGTTCTTTTCCCTTTTACACTAACTTGTAGTTATTATTAACCTTTGCAAATTTCCCACACAAAGGCATGAATTCAAACCTACATTTGGGTCAAATTTCAGGGAATTCTGAGAAGGTTCAAAATTTAGCTGTTTTCATGGCATTATTAAAGAAAATTCATTTCCTGTTTACACTATCTTGTATTTATTCTTACGCTTAGAAAATTTTTCACAGAAAAATTTGTGGGTCTAGACCAATGTTTGGGTCAAATTTCGTGAAATTCTATGAACGTTCAATATTTAGCTATTTTGCACGGTTTATTAAAGCAAGTTCGTTTCCGTTTTTACACTAACTTGTAATTATCATTACGCTTAGCAAATGTACCACACAAATACATGGGTCTACACCAACGTTTGGGTTAAGTTTCGTGAAATTCTATGAACGTTCAATATTTAGCTGTTTTCCATGATTTTATTAAAGCAAGTTTGTTTCCCTTTTACACTAATTTGTAGTTATTGTTACGCTTAGCAAATTTACCACACAAATGCATGGGACTAGACCTACGTTTGGTTCCAGTTTCGTGGAATTCTGAGAACATTCAAAATTTAGCTGTTTTGCACGGTTTTATTAAAGCAAGTTCTTTTTCCTTTTGCATTAACTTGTTGTTATTATTACGCTTAGCAAATTTACCACACAAATGCATGGGTCTAGACTTACGTTTCGGTCAAGTTTCGTGGAATTCTGAGAACGTTCAAAATTTAGCTGTTTTGCTCTGTTTTATTAAAGCAAGTTCTTTTCCCTTTTAAACTAACTTGTAGTTATTATTAACCTTTGCAAATTTACCACACAAATACATGAATTCAAACATACATTTGGGTCAAATTTCAGGGAATTCTGAGAAGGTTCAAAATTTAGCTGTTTTGCATGGCATTATTAAAGAAAATTCCTTTCCTGTTTACACTATCTTGTAGTTATTCTTACGCTTAGAAAATTTTTCACACAAATATATGGGTCTAGACCAATGTTTGGGTCATGTTTCGTGGAATTCTATGAACGTTCAATATTTAGCTATTTTGCACGGTTTATTAAAGCAAGTTCGTTTCCGTTTTTACACTAACTTATAATTATCATTACGCTTAGCAAATGTACCACACAAACACATGGGTCTACACCAACGTTTGGGTCAAGTTTCGTCGAATTCTATGAACGTTCAATATTTAGCTGTTTTGCACGATTTTATTAAAGCAAGTTTGTTTCCCTTTTACACTAACTTATAGTTATTGTTACGCTTAGCAAATTTACCACACAAATGCATGGGACTAGAACTACGTTTGGTTCCAGTTTCGTGGAATTCTGAGAACATTCAAAATTTAGCTGTTTTGCACGGTTTTATTAAAGCAAGTTCTTTTTCCTTTTGCAATAACTTGTTGTTATTATTACGCTTAGCAAATTTACCACACAAATGCATGGGTCTAGACCTACGTTTCGGTCATGTTTCGTGGAATTCTGAGAACGTTCAAAATTTAGCTGTTTTGCTCGGTTCTTTTCCCTTTTACACTAACTTGTTGTTATTATTAACCTTTGCAAATTTACCACACAAAGGCATGAATTCAAACCTACATTTGGGTCAAATTTCAGGGAATTCTGAGAAGGTTCAAAATTTAGCTGTTTTCATGGCATTATTAAAGAAAATTCATTTCCTGTTTACACTATCTTGTATTTATTCTTACGCTTAGAAAATTTTTCACACAAATATATGGGTCTAGACCAATGTTTGGGTCATGTTTCGTGGAATTCTATGAACGTTCAATATTTAGCTATTTTGCACGGTTTATTAAAGCAAGTTCGTTTCCGTTTTTACACTAACTTGTAATTATCATTACGCTTAGCAAATGTACCACACAAACACATGGGTCTACACCAACGTTTGGGTCAAGTTTCGTGGAATTCTATGAACGTTCAATATTTAGCTGTTTTGCACGATTTTATTAAAGCAAGTTTGTTTCCCTTTTACACTAACTTATAGTTATTGTTACGCTTAGCAAATTTACCACACAAATGCATGGGACTAGAACTACGTTTGGTTCCAGTTTCGTGGAATTCTGAGAACATTCAAAATTTAGCTGTTTTGCACGGTTTTATTAAAGCAAGTTCTTTTTCCTTTTGCAATAACTTGTTGTTATTATTACGCTTAGCAAATTTACCACACAAATGCATGGGTCTAGACCTACGTTTCGGTCAAGTTTCGTGGAATTCTGAGAACGTTCAAAATTTAGCTGTTTTGCTCGGTTTTATTAAATCAAGTTCTTTTCCCTTTTACACTAACTTGTAGTTATTATTAACCTTTGCAAATTTACCACACAAATGCATGAATTCAAACCTACATTTGGGTCAAATTTCAGGGAATTCTGAGAAGGTTCAAAATTTAGCTGTTTTCATGGCATTATTAAAGAAAATTCATTTCCTGTTTACACTATCTTGTATTTATTCTTACGCTTAGAAAATTTTTCACACAAATATATGGGTCTAGACCAATGTTTGGGTCAAATTTCGTCAAATTCTATGAACGTTCAATATTTAGCTATTTTGCACGGTTTATTAAAGCAAGTTCGTTTCCGTTTTTACACTAACTTGTAATTATCATTACGCTTAGCAAATGTACCACACAAATACATGGGTCTACACCAACGTTTGGGTTAAGTTTCGTGGAATTCTATGAACGTTCAATATTTAGCTGTTTTGCACGATTTTATTAAAGCAAGTTTGTTTCCCTTTTACACTAATTTGTAGTTATTGTTACGCTTAGCAAATTTACCACACAAATGCATGGGACTAGACCTACGTTTGGTTCCAGTTTCGTGGAATTCTGAGAACATTCAAAATTTAGCTGTTTTGCACAGTTTTATTAGAGCAAGTTCTTTTTCCTTTTACATTAACTTGTTGTTATTATTACGCTTAGCAAATTTACCACACAAATGCATGGATCTGGGCCTATGTTTGGGTCAAGTTTCGTGGAATTCTGAGAATGTTCAAAATTTAGTTGTTTAGCTCGGTTTATTAAAGCAAGTTCGTTTCCCTGTTACACTAACTTGTAGTTATTATTACTCTTTGCAAATTTACCACACAAATGCATGAGTTTAGACCTACGTTTGCGTCAAGTTTCGTGGAATTCTGAGAAGGTTCAAAACTTAGCTATTTTTTTTTTTGGTAAATGTAAGTTTCATTAAGTAAAGTAAAATAGTAGTATAGTACAACAGTGTGGTTATCAGCTGGTTTCTCCCTCAACATGCCAAGGGATACGCCACAATCTATATAAAGCTCGTGTACTGACTGATCTAGGTAGAGAGATACTTAGGATCCGCTGCCTGATATCCTCAACAATTAATAAAGCCATGGTGCTAGGTGTCCTCTCGGTATGCTCGAATCGTCTCAAGTTTCTCTCCCTCCAAATTTGGTAAACACATGATGCTAATAGTGCTCGATAAGATATGTTAACAATGTGTTTACCTCTTCATCTTTGGGAAGCCCATTCAATATCCGTTATCCAATCTCTATTGGGCCAAGGATATCGTACCACTCTCTGGATTGCTGTGAGACACTGTCGACTAAATCTGCACTGAAAGAATAAGTGGTCATGTGTCTCTGTCGCTTAAAACTTAGCTATTTTACACGGCTTTATTACAGCCACTTCGTTTTCCGTTTACACTAACTTGTAGTTATTATTACGCTTAGCAAATTTACCACACAAATACATTCAACGTTTTGGTCAAGTTTCGTGGAATTCTATGAACCTTCAATATTTAGCTGTTTTACACGGTTTATTAAAGCAAGTTCGTTTCTATTTTTACACTAACTTGTAGTTATTATTGCGCTCAGCAAATTTACCAAACAAATACATGGGTCTAGACCAACGTTTGGGTCAAGTTTCGTGGAATTCTATGAAACATTCAATATTTAGTTGTTTTGCACGATTTCATTAAAGCAAGTTCGTTTCACTTTTACACTAACTTGTAGTTATTGTTACGCTTAGGAAATTTACCACACAAATGCATGGGACTGGACCTACATTTGGTTCCAGTCTCGTGGAATTCTGAGAACATTCAAAATTTAGCTCTTTTGCACCTCGGACCACTCATTGAGCCATTTCCACGGGGCCCGAGATTACTTGGTATTAACGAATCGACCAAGCTCAGTTATGTTATTTCAGAGGGAGAGTGGCATTGGCCTCCCATTACAGATTTTGAGTGTTTGGAGATCAGCCACACCTTGCCACAGATTTGTGGAGGAGCGGACAGGGTTGTCTGGAGATTTGACAAAGGACAACCTACAACACAGGCCCTCTACAAATTAATTGACCCCCCAGGGCCGAAAGTAGGCTGGTCTTCACTACTTTCGGGCTCCTTGAAGATACCAAGACATGCGTTCATCCTTTGGCTCGCAATTCTTGGCAAACTTCCCACCACGGACAAACCATGGCTATCCCATTTGGGAGCCTGCATCCTATGTGACGACGGAAGTACAGAAACCCACTCTCACTTATTCTTCCAATGTAGATTTAGCTTGCAGTGCCTTACAGAAATACGCAGAAGAACTCGGTTCCAATGGCCCAATAGGGATTGGGAAACAGACATTGAATGGGCGACAAAAAAATGGAGAGGAAAGCACATTGTCAACATAGCTTACCGTTCACTACTAGCAGCATGTGTCTATCACATTTGGAGAAAGAGGAACCTGAGGCGATTTGAACATACTGAACGGACACCGAACACCATTGGTATGATGATCATCGACGACGTCAGACAGAGGATTCTCAGTATCAACACTGCTTTGTCAGTTAGTACATGAGCATTATATAGACTATGGCGTATCTCTTGGCCTATCGAGGGAGAAACCAATTGATGATCAAATTGTTGTACTATACAATTATTTTTACTTAATGAAAATTACATTTACCCAAAAAAAAGTTCTTTTTCCTTTTGCATTAACTTGTTGTTATTATTACGCTTAGCAAATTTACCACACAAATGCATGGGTCTAGACCTACGTTTCGGTCAAGTTTCGTAGAATTCTGAGAACGTTCAAAATTTAGTTGTTTTGCTCAGTTTTATTAAAGTAAGTTCTTTTCCCTTTTACCCTAACTTGTAGTTATTATTAAGCTTTGCAAATTTACCACACAAATATATGAATTTAAACCTATGTTTGGGTCATGTTTCATGGAATTCTGAGAAAGTTCAAAATTTAGCTGTTTTGACGACATTATCAAAGAAAAGTCGTTTCCTGTTTACACTATCTTGTAGTTATTATTACGCTTAGCAAATTTACCACACAAATATATATGGGTCTAAACCAACGCTTGGGTCAAGTTTCATGGAATTCTATGAACGTTCAATATTTAGCTGTTTTGCACAGTTTATTAAAGCAAGTTCGTTTTTTTTTTTTTTGGGTAAATGTAAGTTTCATTAAGTAAAAAAAAGTAGTACAGTACAACAATGTGATCATCAGTTGGTTTCTCCCTCGTCAGGCCAAGGGATACGCCATAGTCTATATAAAGCTCGTGTACTGACTGATGTAGGTAAGCTAATGCTAAGGATTCGCTGTCTAATATCCTCAACTATCAATAATGCCATGGTGCTCGTTGTCCTCTCAGTGTTCTCAAATCGTCTCAAGTTTCTCTCCCTCCAAATGTGGTAAACACATGCTGCTAATAGTGTTCGATAAGACATGTTAACAATGTGTTTACCTCTCCATTTCTGGGAAGCCCAGTCAACATCCATTTGCCAGTCTCTATTGGGCCAGGAAAATCGTACCATTCTTCGTATTGCTGCAAGACACTGTCGACTAAATCTCACTGAAAAAATAGGTGTCCATGTGTCTCCATCGCTCCCTCGGTACATAGAATACAAGGGCCAAGGTGGGCTAACCACGGTTTGTCCGTCGTGACCAACTTGCAAGAATAGCAAGCCATAGGATGAATAAGTGACGTGGGATCTTCAGTGATCTCGAAAGTAGTGAAGACCAGCCTACTTTCGGTCCTGGGGGATCAATTAACCTATACAGAGCCTGAGATGTGGGATACCCCTGCTCAAATCTCCAGAGGATACGGTCTTCCCCTCCATGGATCGTGGGCAATGAATGTGTGATTTCCAAACACTCAAAATCTATGATAAGAGGCCACTGCCATTCTCCTCCACTAATCACTGTACTGAGTTTGGCTGATTCCTCTATTCCAAGTAGCCTCGGTCCCCGTGGGAATGTGTCACTAAGAGGGCCAAGATAATGCCACGGGTCCTGCCAAAGGTAGAATCTCCTCCTGTCTCCGATCTGATAGTCGACCATAGGCCGGAGGAAAACCCATAAACATAGAATTTTCCGCCAACTCCATGAGCCTCCAAGCTCCCGAATCGTCCAAATGGAGGTGTCTCGTAACCGTCCCCGGTATAGCCATTCCACCTATATTGAGGTCCTATCACACATAATGATATCACATAGTTTCTTCATCATTAATGCACGATTCAAGATAGGAATATCCTTGAATCCTAATCCTCCCTCATCCGTCGGTCGACATAGATCCTTCCATGCTACCTTTGCATAACCGGTAGTTGTTGTCCCCTTCCACAAGAATGTTCGCAGCCTCTTTTCAATTTCATTTGTAACTTTCTTGGGCAAGATGAATGCCGATGCCCAGTATAAACTCAGCGACATGAGTACAGATTTTATAATTTGCACCCTACCGGCATATGAAATAGCCATTCCCTCCCAACCAGCAATACGCTTATCAATTTTCAACAATAATGGATGACAATCAGCGATCGTTAATCGAGAAGATAAAAGAGGCAATCCCAAGTACCTCATCGGTAAGACTCCCTCTTGAAACCCGAGTGTTGCCAGCATCTCCTCGCGTAATCCTTGTGCTGACCGTGAGATAATAAGATGGCTTTTTTGCACGTTCAGCCTGAGACCCGACCATTCAGCAAAGCGATCCAATCCAGTTTTGAAGATTCCAATAGAATTCATATCAGCTTTACAAAATAGCAGCAAATCATCAGCAAATCCCAACTAAAAAACCCTAGCTGTATCACATTTCCAGTGGAAGGAAAATAATTCATCCTCGTCAATCAACTATAGAAAACCCAAGTGAAGGACTTCCATCACAAGCACGAATAAGTATGGTGATAGAGGATCACCCTGTCGAAGCCCTCTGGCCCCCTTAAAGAAACCATGCCATTCAGCCCAATAGAAAACGAGGGTGTTGTGACACACACCTCAATCCAAATAACTCCATCACAGCAATCATAAAGTCCCACTCCACCGTGTCATATGCCTTTCGAATGTCCACTTTCAAAGCACACCGGGGCGGTAGACGGGCCTGGTTGTATCCCGTAAAAACAGCTCCTGTGCCAACATAATATTGTCTCCAATGCTTCGTCCGGGCACAAACGCTGCTTGGCATGGACTAATTAATTTGTCCAGTATCACACTCAACCGTTGGACAATGAGCTTGGCAATTATCTTATACAACACATTACAACAAGATATAGGACGAAACTCATTAACGGTCATAGGGGAATGTACCTTTGGTATAAGCGCCAAAAGTGTAGTATTTATCTGCTTCAAAAGCCGGCCCGTATTAAAGAAATCCAGCACTGCCGAAGACACCTCATGCCCCACTATAGGCCATGCAGCTTTGAAAAAGCCCGATGAATATCCGTCCGGCCCCGGTGCCTTATCCTCATCAATGTCAAAAACCGCCTGCTTGACATCTGCTGGTGTGAATGGTACGAGTAAAGAGCTAGCATCCTCTTCGCTCAATAGATGTCTAGCCCAAGGTCGCAAGAACCGAAGGTCTATCACTGCTCGTCTCCGTTCCCCACCTAGAAGGCTGTGATAGAATGTGACAAATTCATTGACTACTGCTCCTGGTTCTGTGTGAGTGTCTCCATGCTCATCATTAATTTGTAAGATTCTCCTTGCAGATCTCCTTTGAGCAATCTTACGAAAGAACACCCGGGAGCACTGGTCACCCCCCTTCATCCATTGCATTTTTGCTCGCTGTTGAAGCATAATCTGCTCAAGTTTGGCTGCTTTAGCTAGTACTAACCGGCAACAGTGTTCCAGCTGAAGGAATAGTTCATCCCGCCTGTTTAAAGTAACAAGCAATTGCGCCGTCTCAAGAAACCCTTTCGCCAGCTGGACATTGTGTGATAAGTCCCCCTTTTTCCTCCTCTGCTCTCTAAACACCGGTTTAAGTGCTTTGAGTTTCCTAGTTACCGCATACATAGGCACCGCTATGATGTTATGCTGCCAAACCTGCTGCACACTGGGAATAAACTCTGGTGATAGGGCGAGGTAGTTATCGAATCGAAACATACCTCCATAATGTTGTCGACTATCCCTGTATAGCACCAGCGGTGAGTGATCTGAAGTACGTGGGGTAAGGCTAGTGTAAAATGATGTCGAGAACCGATCCATCCATGTATCATTGATCAGCATTCGATCCAATCGTTTCCACAGATTCCGTGGATTAGCACTGCAATTATGCCACGTATACCATTCTCCCTGCATGGGTAATGGTAGTAATCCTGCGTTTTGGATACAAATATTAAACTCTTCCATAGCCATACGAATATCTCCTGATGCCCCACAAATTTCACTAAGATCACACACTACATTGAAATCCCCACCAACAAGCCACGGGATATCAATACATTGCATGGCGATAGTCTCCAAGGAACCCCATAACTCCCGCCTCTGAACCACCTCATTAGCCCCATAAATAACAGTAATCGCAATAGACTCCTGAAGAGCCCGGATATTAACATGACAGTGGATAAACTGTGTGCGACACTCAATAACATCGACATCAATAAAATTATCGTCCCAAGCAATCCAAACACGATTACCAGTCAGTCCATAATCCACAAACCATTTCCATTGAGGTAATAAAGAGGCTTGAATATGCGAAACGTTATTAGTACGAACGCGAGTTTCAAGGAGACCAAGGAATTGTAACCTGAACTCAGCAACGATGTCTTTAACTGCCAGCTGATGGTCTCGTTTGTTCAGGCCACATACATTCCATATTGCTGCATTCAACATGGATCACCAGGTATGGGGCTGCTTTGCTTAGGACCCCGAATCAATTCTTCTGTATCTTCAAGTTGATGTAATGCATCAAAAGCATTATGGATGATAATTACCTTTCCCCTTTCCTCACGACTTGGGCCAGCAATAACTTCATGACCCTCTCTTTGTGTTTCTACCTCTCGAGCAGGTCGAGGTATATCCCGGTCAGGCATAGGAGGTGGTTGGGAAGGTCCCTTTATAGGAACATATACGGAGACCGAAGGCTTAACTGGTTTGGATGCCTTGTTGATAGCACAGTCTTTTGCCGCGTGTCCTAGCGTACAACATGTGCATTTGGGAGGTAACCATTCATATTCCACGTCTACTTTGCACGGTGTTTCGCCTCCTTCCTCATCCGGTGCCATGATAATAATATGTTTATGTATTTTTGAGTGCACATCTAGCATCACGCATACACGAGCGAAGTCCAGTCTCGTGCATGCTCTCGTAATCGCGTCCGGGTATAGTGGTTTGCCGATACCGCTGGCTACTATACTGAGTCCCTCCTCCATCCATAGCTCAACTGGCAAGTGTCTTAACTTGATCCATACGGGAACCTGTGTATGTTTTAGTTTCCTCATCACCATCCCCGGTACCCATTTTTGTAGTACAATCGGTTGTCCTTGGAACAACCATGGTCCACCTTCTATGATTTCTTCCATATGTGCCACTGTCTTGAATTGGAAGAAGAAAAATCCGTGTATTGTGGCCGTGACCTCTCGAAGACCTAGCCACACTGATAAGGCAAATTCTTTCACATGATGATAGTATGGTCTTTTTTCGAGAAAATAACCAACTGCAGTGGTTCTCCAACGAGTAGATCCGTTACGAATAGTATCAAGTGTGGGTCTCACAACCACTTCACCATTTTGTATTGTAGGAGCAACATATGAGAGTGTTTTCCGAGTAGAGTTATTGAAAGCATGCGTTATTTTGTCCTCAACTGTCAAATTCGGACAGGTATGCAGTGGTATATTTCCAACAAACAACCCGGTAGGAGTACTCGGTGGAGGAGGAGAAATCGAACGGATATGTGGCACGTCATAACGAATCCCACGTGACACATCAGTAGAAGATGTTGGCATGATGTCATGTGCTGACTTAGGGCTGACATCAGCAGCTGACTTAGGGCTGACATCAGCAGATGACATAGGGCTGACATCAGCAGAAGACCTAGGGCTGACATCATTGGTTGACAAAGGCCGCGCCACCTCACCTGCCACGTGAGCATCCATGTCAGCGCCGACCTCCCCCTCCAGTCGTCCGGTCGCCTTCTCGGTTTCCGGCAGCCCATCGGAATCTAGAGTTCTCATTTTTCCGGCAGCAGATCTGCTGTTTTCCCCAAGAATTCCGGTCGTCTTTTCCATTTTAGACGGCGGCACAAGACATCTAATGGCCTTTCTCAGTCCACGCACCAGTTCGGGTTCTTTTGGTTGCGCCACCGGCGGCGGAAAGTAGCGGTTTGTAGCTGCTCGTCCTAATCGCTCGTTCCATTTGATTTTCAGTTCCTCCAAGGCCTTCATGGATTTTTCATCTCCAGCGTCCAAAACAGAGTGGGCAAGGCGTAAAAACTCATAAAAATTGTGGTTGCTAGGGCAAGTGTGTGTGATTTTTGTGGTGTAGTAGTGTGTGAGAGAGAATAGAGAGCATCCATTTTTTAGAGAGAGAATTTTTTTCCTATTTTCGCACTATGATTATGCCATGTGTAAAGGAAAAAGAACTTGCTCTAATAAAACCGTGCAAAACAGCTAAATTTTGAATGTTCTAAAAGATGGAGGGCTACCGCGGTGGGGTATTTCCTAGGAAAAAGGCCGTATTTTCATGATCTGAAAGAGTTTGCAATGTCTATATGGCCGGGCTTGAACGAGGTCACTGGTACTAATAATGGATTTTTTTTTCCTCCAATTCAAATCAATAGCTGATATGGAAGATGTTATTGAAGGAGGGCCGTGGCTATTTCAGGGGCAGCCTATTGTTCTCCAAAAATGGGAACTAGGGATGGTTTTAAGGAAACTACAGCATACACAGGTTCCTGTGTGGATAAAACTTAGTCACCTTCCAGTCGAGTTCTGGACAGAGGAAGGCCTTAGTACGGTGGCCAGTGGAGTGGGTAAACCACTATACCCGGATGCAATTACGAGAGCATGCACAAGGCTAGACTTCGCTCGTGTATGCGTAATGTTGGATGTGACCTCAAACTTACCAAAGCACATTATAATTATGAATCCGGATGAGGACGGAGACGAATCACCTTGTAAAGTAGACGTTGAGTACGAATGGCTACCACAGAAGTGCAACAGTTGTATGACATTGGGACACTCTGCTAAAGATTGTGTTCTCAACAAATCAAAACCAGTTAAACCACCGATCGCGGTATATGTAACCAAAGTGGGGATGCTGCAAGAACCAACAAGGCCTGAACGGAATCGGAACCACCCTAGGGAGGATGATGATACTACTAATATACCATCTCGGCCACCACATATGCCTGATCGGAACAGTAGCAGACCACCACCAGCTTCAGTGGTAGGAAAGCAGAGGGAGGGACGTGAGTACACTAGAGATACAACCGGCCCAAGTCGTGAGGAGAGGGGTAAGGCACTTGTTATATATAATACTTTTGATGCACTTCACCTACTGGATCCTAAGCATAGTAGCCCCATACCTAGTGATCCATGCTGAATGCAGCAATATGGAATGTTCGTGGCTTGAACAAACGAGACCATCAGTTGGCAGTCAAAGACATCGTTGCTGAGTTCAGGTTACAATTCCTCGGTCTCCTTGAAACTCGTGTTCGTATTAATAATGCAGCTCAAATTCAATCTTTTCTCTTACCCCAATGGAAATGGTATGTGGATTATGGATCTTCTGGTAATCGCGTGTGGATTGCATGGAATGATAGTTTTATTGATGTTGCTGTGGTTGAATGTGGAACGCAATTTATACACTGTCTTGTTACTATCCGTGCAATACATGAGTCAATTGCTGTTACTGTCGCTTATGGAGCTACTGAGGTGGTTGATAGGAGAGAATTATGGAATGCCCTGAAAAATTTAGCTATACAGTGTGCTGATATCCCATGGATGATTGGAGGGGACTTTAATGCAGTTCGCGACCTCAGCGAAGTATGTGGCACATCAGGGGATATCCGAACAGCTATGGAAGACTTTAATGCAGCCATTCAGAATACAGGACTACTACCACTACCCATGCAGGGAGAGTGGTACACATGGCACAACCACAGTGCGACACCCCGGAATCTCTGGAAAAGACTGGACCGCATATTGATAAATGATAGATGGATGGCACGGTTCCCTAACACATTCTACTCGGTCCTTACACCACGCACTTCAGACCACTCACCGATGGTACTATATGGGGACAGACAGCAGCAATATGGAGGTATGTTCCGATTTGATAACTACCTCGCTCGTTCACCTGAGTTTATTCCTAGTGTGCAGAATATATGGCAACATAATATTATTGGGATGCCTATGTATGCTGTGACACGCAAACTCAAAGCATTGAAACCAATCTTCCGAGAGCAAAGGAGGAATAAAGGGGACCTATCGCACAATGTCCAAATGGCAAAGGGTTTCTTGAAGCACCACAACTACTAGTAAGCTCAAGCAGGCGAGATGAGCTATACATACAACTAGAACACTGTTGCCGACACGTACTAGCCAAAGCAACAAAATTGGAGCAGATTATGCTACAACAACGTGCGAAGATGCAGTGGATGAAGGGCGGTGATCAGTTCTCCTGAGTGTTCTTTCGGAAGATTGCCCAACGAAGATCATCAAGAAGGATCTTCCAGATCAACGATGACCAGGGATCCACTCACACTGATCCAGAAGAAGTTATTAATGAGTTTGTCACATATTACCAAAGCCTACTAGGGGGAGACAGACGACAAACAGCTATTGACATTCGGTTTCTCAAACCGTGGGCTAGGCACATTTTGAGTAATGAGGAATCTACCGCTTTACTGTTATCGTTCACACCAGCAGATGTTAAACAGGCAGTTTTTGACATTGATGAGGACAAGGCCCCAGGCCCGGACGGATACTCATCGGGCTTCTTCAAAGCAGCATGGCCTATTGTTGGACAGGAGGTGACTTCGGTAGTACTGGACTTCTTTAGTACAGGCCGACTTCTGAAGCAGATAAATACTACACTTTTGGCGCTCATACCAAAAGTACATTCCCATACGACGGTTAGTGATTTTCGGCCCATAGCATGTTGTAATGTGATTTACAAGATCATTGCAAAGCTCATTGTCCAAGGACTGAGTGTGATAATGGACAAACTGACCAGCCCATGCCAAGCGGCATTTGTGCCGGGACACAGCATTGGAGATAACATCATGTTAGCACAGGAAATCTTTACAGGATACAACCAGTCTCGTCTACCTCCTAGATGTGCTCTGAAAGTTGACATCCGGAAGGCATATGACACAGTGGATTGGGATTTCTTGACAGCAGTTATGGAGATGTTTGAGTTCCCAATTACTTTTGTGAAGTGGATTGAGGAGTGTGTGACAACGCCTTCATTCTCTGTTGGACTAAATGGAAAGCCCCATGGATTCTTTCGAGGAGCCAGAGGACTTCGGCAAGGTGACCCTTTATCAACCTACCTATTTGTGCTTGTGATGGAAGTCCTACACTTGCGCTTCCTGCAGTTGATTGATCAGGAGGAGATATTTTCCTATCATTGGAAATGCGAGGCAGCCAGGATCTTTCAGTTGGGGTTTGCTGATGATGTGATATTATTTTGCCGTGCTGATATGAACTCTCTAAGAATCTTTAAAGCAGGACTGGATCGTTTTGCCGAATGGTCGGGTCTTAGACTGAACGTGCAGAAAAGCCACTTGACTATCTCAAGCTCAGCGCAAGCATTGCGTGAGGAGATGTTGGCTCTACTCGGATTTCAGGAAGGGGCTCTTCCAATGAGGTATCTGGGATTACCTCTTATATCGTCTCGACTAACTATTGCAGATTGCCGTCCACTACTACTGAAGATTGACAAACGGATTGCTGGATGGGAAGGTACCACTATATCTTATGCTGGTAGAGCACAAATTATTAAATCTGTACTTATAGCACTGAGTCTTTATTGGGCATCGGCATTTATATTACCGAAGAAAGTCATTAATGAAATTGAGAAAAGGTTACGAGCTTTCTTGTGGAAGGGAACGACGAATAGTGGCTATGCCAAGGTGCGTGGAAAGATATATGCCGACCAAAGGAGGAGGGAGGACTTGGATACAAGAATATCAGTACCTTCAACCGTGTATTGATGACAAAAAAACTGTGGGATGTCATTAGATGCGACAGGACATCAATTTGGGTTGAATGGCTGTACTAGGGACGTCTACAACACACCTCTATATGGACGATTACGGACCATGGCGGCTCATGGGGATGGAGGAAAATCCTTCGATTACGGATGTTCCTCCGAACCATGGTAGACTACCGGATTGGAGATGGGAGGAATTTCTTCTTATGGCAGGATCCGTGGCATCACCTTGGCCCTCTTTGTGACTCCTTCCCACGAGGACCGAGACTACTTGGACAAGATGAGTCATCCAGACTTAGCACGGTGATTCATGAAGGAGTATGGCAGTGGCCCCTTATCACGGATCTTGAGTGTTTGGAGATCACACATGTATTACCCACTATTTTTGGAGGGGAAGACCATATAATATGGAGATTTGAAAATGGTCGACCAACAGCACAGGCTATTTATGAGTTACTTGACCCACCAGGACCGAAAGTAGGCTGGTCTTCACTACTTTCGGGATCACTTAAAATTCCACGTCACATCTTTATTCTATGGCTTGCCATCCAAGGAAAGTTGGCTACGACAGATAAACCATGGCTTGCTCACCTTGGCACATGTATCCTATGCAATGAAGGAATGACAGAGACACATGCACATTTATTCTTCCAATGCAAATTTAGTCGAAGATGCCTCACAGAAATTCGAAGAACGATACGATTCCTGTGGCCCCATAGAGAGTGGAAAGATGACATTACATGGGCTTCACAGAGATGGAGGGGTAAATACATCATCAACATGTCTTATAGAGCACTACTTGCAGCATGTGTATACCACATTTGGAAGGAAAGAAACCTGAGACGATTCGATCACACCGAGAGGACGCCTACTACCATAGCATTACTGATCATTGAGGACATTAGACAGCGAATCCATAGCATCCCACTATCTAGATCAGTCAGTACACGTGCTTTATTTCGATTATTGCGAATCCCTTGGCCTGTCGAGGGATAAACCATTTGGTGATCATATTGTTGTACTTTACCAAATTTACTCAATGAAACTTACTTTTACCGAAAAAAAAAGTTCTTTTTCCTTTTACATTAACTTGTTGTTATTATTACGCTTAGCAAATTTACCACACAAATGCATGGGTCTAGTCCTACATTTCGGTCAAGTTTCATGGAATTCTGAGAACGTTCAAAATTTAGCTGTTTTGCTCGGTTTTATTAAAGCAAGTTCATTTTCTTTTTACACTAACTTGTAGTTATTATTAAGCTTTGAAAATTTACCACACAATTGCATGAATTTAAACCTACGTTTGGGTCAAGTTTCGTGGAATTCTGAGAACGTTCAAAATTTAGCTGTTTTGCACGACATTATTAAAGAAAATTCGTTTCCTGTTTACACTATCTTGTAGTTATTATTACGCTTAGCAAGAGAGACCATCAGCTCGCATTAAAGGACCTTATCTCGGAATATAGGTTAGACTTTATGGGCATCTTAGAAACTCGTCTGCGTTTTAACAACGTCATGCATATTCAGTCTGTTTTGCTTCGGCATTGGAAATGGTTTGTTGATTATGCAACTGTGGGCAATCGTATTTGGGTAGCGTGGGATGATAATGTTGTGGACGTTCATATTCTTGATTTGGGGAACCAACTTATGCACTGTCGTGTCACTCATAGGACAGATAGTGAATCCCTCATAATCACTATTGTTTATGGTGCCTCTGAGATGATAGATCGCAGAAATTTATGGAATACCTTGGAATCATTAGCTCGAGAGCACTCAGATGAGCCCTGGCTGGTGGGGGGGGGACTTCAACGCGGTCCGAGACATGAATGAGGTGTGTGGAGCTTCTGGGGATATAAGGATGGCCATGGAAGAATTCAATGCTGGTATTCAGGAGGCCGGGCTAATACCCATGCCTATGCAGGGGGAATGGTATACTTGGCACAACTGCAGCACGAACTCGCGAAGTCTATGGAAGAGATTGGATCGTTTCCTTATTAATGATAGATGGCTTGCGAGGTTCCCCTCCTCATACTATCATAGCCTTCTACCGCGGACTTCTGACCACTCGCCGCTCCTTCTGCATAGGGACAGGCAAAATCAAACAGGAGGTATGTTTCGATTTGACAACTACCTAACACTCTCACCTGAATTCATCCCCAGTGTGCAAAATATCTGGCAGAATACAATCGTTGGGGTGCCTATGTTTGCGGTAACACGTAAACTCAAAGCACTGAAACCGGTCTTCAGAGAGCAAAGGAGGAAGAAGGGGGATTTGACCCTCAACGTGCAATTAGCAAAAGGCTTTCTAGATGAGGCACAACAACTGGTGAGTTCAGATAGACAAAATGAGGCCTTTCTACTATTAGAACACTGTTGCCGCCTGGTTTATGCTAAAGCGGCAAAACTGGAATAAATCATGCTGCAACAGCGAGCCAAGATGCAATGGATGAAGGGGGGTGACCAATGCTCCCGAATTTTCTTTCGTAAAATTGCCAAGAGAAGGGTGGCAAGGAGGATACTGCAGATAAATGATGACAACGAGAGCATCCACACAGAACCAGAAGAGATCATCAATGAATTTGTCTGTTACTATCAAAATCTTCTGGGCGGTAACAGACGTCAGATAGCGCTAGATATTGGCTTTCTCAGACCGTGGGCAAGACATATTCTTTCTAATGAAGAGGCTGGCCATCTTATATTGGCGTTTACACCGGATGATGTGAAGCAAGCAGTATTTGACATTGCAGATGACAAGACCCCGGGACCTGATGGATACTCATCAGGATTCTTTAAAGCAGCCTGGCCAATGGTGGGACAGGAAGTTACAAAGGCGGTACTGGAATTCTTTAGTACCGGTAAACTACTCAAACAAGTCAACTCCACACTTTTGGCACTAATCCCAAAGGTACACACTCCTATGACTGTTGGTGACTTTAGACCTATTTCATGCTGTAATGTGTTATACAAAATTATTGCAAAACTACTTGTCCAGCGGTTGAGTGTGGTTCTGGACAAGATTATTAGCCCCTGTCAGGGAGCATTTATCCCAGGGCGTAGCATTGGGGACAACATTTTGTTGGCACAGGAACTGCTCACGGGATACAACCAGGTGAGGCTTCCACCTCGTTGTACCCTAAAAGTTGATATCAGGAAGGCATATGATACTGTTGAGTGGGATTTCCTACTTGCGGTCTTGCAACTATTTGGATTCCCCCAAACGTTCACCAGGTGGATTGAGGAGTGTGTAACGACGGCGGCTTTTTCGATTGGTCTTAATGGAAACCCTCACGGTTTCTTTGCAGGAGCACGTGGACTAAGACAGGGAGACCCTCTATCGCCCTATCTCTTTGTTCTTGTTATGGAAGTCTTGCATTTGGGATTACTGCAACTTATTGAGCAGGATTCGCAATTCTCTTTTCACTGGAAATGTGAGCCGGCCAAAGTCTTCCAGCTGGGATTCGCAGACGACCTCCTGCTCTTCTGTAGAGCTGACTTGAATTCACTCGGGACCCTCAAGAGGGGGTTGGACCGATTTGCTGAATGGTCGGGACTTCGGCTGAATGTACAAAAAAGTCATGTCATTATCTCTCGATCGGCACAAGCCTGGAAGGATCAGATTTTAACAATCATGGGTTTCCAAGAGGGCCAACTACCAATGAGGTACTTGGATCTCCCTCTACTGTCTTCTAGATTGTCTATATCCGATTGCCAACCACTTCTATTGAAAATTGATGCTCGCATTAATGGCTGGGAAGGAATTTCACTATCATATGCTGGACGTATACAAATTATTAAATCGGTACTTTCAGCAATGAGCATCTATTGGGCGTCTGCATTCATCTTACCAAAGGCTATCATTAAACAAATTGAGAAACGGCTCAGAACTTTTCTTTGGAAAGGCACTTCTACATCGGGATACGCCAAGGTAGCGTGGAAGGATGTGTGTAATCCTATTAATGAAGGAGGCCAAGGAATTAAGGATATTGGAATCCTTAACCGCTCATTAATGGCAAAGAAGTTATGTGATGTTATTAGATGTGACCGAACATCTATATGGGTTGAATGGTTGAAGCAGACTCGATTGCACAACACCTCAATTTGGACAATTAATGAGAAGGGAGGATCATGGGGATGGTGAAAACTACTCCGACTTCGCAGCTCTATACGACCTATGACAGAGTTTCTTATTGGAGAGGGGAGGTCATTCTACTTGTGGAAGGACCCGTGGCACCACTTGGGCCCACTTATTACTAGATTCCCTAGGGGACCGAGCCTCTTAGGACTTGATGAATCCACCAAAAAGTGGTCATTAATGAGGGGCAATGGCAGTGGCCCTTCATTACCGATTTGGAATGTATGGAGATTACTTACATATTACCCCAGATTCATGGAGGAGATGACAGGATAAACTGGCGGTTCTCAGAGGGACGACCCACCACACAATCCCTTTATAGATTTTTTTGTCCACCTGGACCGAAAGTAGGCTGGTCTTCACTACTTTCGGGTTCTTTGAAGATTCCCCACCACAACTTCATTCTTTGGTTAGCAATTCAGGAGAAGCTACCGACAACTGATAAACCTTGGATGACACATCTAGGGGGATGTATACTCTGTGACGAGGGTGCAGCGGAGACACACAATCACATGTTCTTCAGATGTCGATATAGCAGAGGATGCCTTGCAGCTATACGACACCATATTCGATTTGCTTGGCCCAATCGTGAGTGGACAAGAGACGTGGAATGGGCATCGAGGAAGTGGAGGGGGAAGCATATTGTTAATGTTGCTTATCGAGCATTACTTAGTGCATGCATTTACCATATTCGGCGAGAGAGGAATCTGAGACGATTTGAGCACACTCATCGGCCGGAAGCTATATTAGCTACCTGCATCATTGAAGACGTCAGACAGAGGATAATTAGTATTAATCTTTCCAGTTCTATTAGTACATGTGCACTCTATAGACTTTGGCGTATCCCTTGGTCTGTTGGGGGTACCACCATTTAACCGTTTGATTGTTGTACTCTGTACTCTGTACTTGTACTCTGTACTCTTTACCTATTTTTTTAATGAAACTTACACTTACCCAAAAAAAAAATGTAATTTGCATTATGAAAATAATGGTACAGTACAACAGTTAATTGGTTTATCCCTCGACAGACCAAGGGATACGCCAGAGTCTATAAAGAGCAACTGTACTAATGGAATTAGACATATTAATACTCAAAATCCTCTGTCTAACATCATCAACAATGAAGGAAGCCAAAACGTTTGCCGGATGCTCAATTTGCTGGAATCGTCTCAAGTTTCTTTCTCGCCATATATGGTGGACGAGTGATCCAAGTAATGCTCGATCGGCTGCATTAATAATATGCTTTCCTCTCCATTTTCACATTGCCCATTCTACATCCCTTGCCCATTCCCGGTTGGGCCAAGGGACTCGATTAATCCGTCGAATAGCTGGAAGGCATAATCTACTGAAACGGCAAAAGGTGGGTATGTGTGTCCAATGCCTCCTCGTCACAAAGAATACACCCATCGAGATGTATGAGCCATGGTCTGTCGGTTGTCGGTAACTTTTTCCTGAATAGCCATCCATAAGATAAATGAATGGCGTGGAATCTTCGAAGATCCCGAAAGTAGTGAAGTCCAGCCTACTTTCGGTCCAGGTGGGCAAAAGAGTCGATAAAGGAGGGACTACCCAATTAATTGTTGTACTGAAAAAACAAGCTTTTGAGATGGAGCCTAAAAATTCTCTCTCTTCTCTCTCACACACTAACACACATAACAAAACACACACTAACATCACCACTACCCAATCCTCGTCGGCCGGCGACCTGGGAGGCGGCGGCGATGCGTCGGAGGATGGCTGTGACGTGGAGGAGGATGGCGAGCAACATGGGGAGGTTGCCATGGTCGTGTTTCAAGGAGAGCCGCTACCGTTAGCCGCGGAATTTGAGAAAATGGGTGGCCGGTTGGAGGCGGAATCCGACGAGGCATCATCTACGGGCTTCAGATTTGATATTGGAGATGGCAAGGGAAGTCCCATTGATGGAAAACTTGGAGTTTTTGCAGCGGGTTCGTCCCACTCAAAACTAGGGTTTCGCGCAGCCATGGAATCCGAAAAGTCGCCTGAGGAAGACGAAGCGACGCCCACTGATATGGAGGTTGTGGCTATGGCAGACGACAGCCGAACGAGTGGCGAGGGTGAAGGAGTCATGCCCATCGAAAAAGATCCAAACTTGGACGTAGAAGACGGAGATCTAGTGCGTCGACCTATTCTAGGGTTTGGCGGCGCAAATCTTAACGGAAGCGAACGATTGAAATCTTCATTCAATATGGCTGAGTTCCTTCGACTTGCACACAAGGTGATCGATAAAAACGACCATGAATCAACGGCAGCCCTTGAGGAACTTCGATTAAAATGGGAAATGCGATTTGGCAAAGTTTCCATGTTGCGCTGCTTTCCGCCGGAGAAGATGATGTCAAGGACGAATGTAACTGATATCCCACCAACTCGTACGAGGCGCCAAGCCTACCGGAGTCTCCTGCCGATGAGTACGATGGAGAAGACGACGGACACCGACGGGCTGCAATTTGGAAGGAGTCCGATGACAGTACCAGTGATTTCCGACGGTCTGATGATGAAGGAACCTCCACATCCGGCGAAGAAAGTTGCTGGAAACCCTCTCCGGCGAACTGAGACGAATCTAACGCATTTTCCGGCGGTTTTCCCGGCGAGTGACGTGGATGGTGGTAGTGACGTGGCGCTTGGTTATGGGGACGTGGAAGCTGACGTGGAGCCCAACTCAGCGGCTGACTTGGCAGATGACAATGACTTGGCGCAAAGGTTGGATGGACATTCTGTTGACATCAGCATCGCTAGGGCTGATGTCAACAATGGGAGTGAGGACAGTAGGACAGTAGGACAATGTAAGCATTGATGCT
This sequence comes from Sesamum indicum, assembly GCF_026168435.1. Taxonomy (NCBI): domain Eukaryota; kingdom Viridiplantae; phylum Streptophyta; class Magnoliopsida; order Lamiales; family Pedaliaceae; genus Sesamum; species Sesamum indicum. The sequence goes on along the minus strand of NC_142664.1, from coordinate 11,668,693 downwards.
GCTACTGATGTCATCAGTGATGCTGCTGCTGATGTCATCAAGGAAGTAGGAAAAAAACAGCTCTTTGCCACCACAATGACAGTGAACGTGGAGTGCAACATGGCGAACGAAAAATCTTTTGTTGCTCCAGTCCAAACGGGATTGTACGTGGGTAACATTCCGTTGAATGCATACCCCGAACCAATTATTGATGATAAAATTGCGCATGCATTTAACCACTCAACGCGAAAGACCCTCAAGTTCATTGCTCCAACTCTACAAAATGGAGAGGTGATTCTGAGACCGACTTTAGACACTATCCGAAATGGGTCTAAACGATGGAAAACTACCGCGGTCGGATATTTTTTGGGGAAACGCCCATACTTTCACCATTTGAAGGAATACGCGGTATCAGTTTGGCCGGGTTTAAGAGAGGTAACTGGTACTACTAACGGTTTCTTTTTCTTCCAGTTTAAGTCAGTCACAGTTATGGAAGATATTATTAAAGGAGGGCCATGGCTGTTCCAGGGGCAGCCTATTGTTCTTCAAAAATGGGAGCCGGGAATGGTTCTGAGGAAACTTAAACACACACAGGTTCCTGTCTGGATCAAATTGCGCCACCTTCCGGTGGAGTTGTGGACAGAGGAGGGACTCAGCATAGTGGCTAGTGGAGTGGGTAAACCTTTATACCCGGATGCGATCACGAGAGCATGCACAAGACTGGATTTCGCTCGTGTATGCGTTATGCTGGATGTGAATTCGAAAATGCCAAAGCACATTATTATTATGACACCGGATGAGGAAGGAGAAGAATTACCATGCAAAATTGATGTGGAGTATGAATGGCTACCCCCGAGGTGCACCAGTTGTATGACATTGGGACACTCAGCCAAGGAGTGCATTGTCAACAAACCCAAATCTATCAAACCACCGGTTAATGTATATGTACCAAAAGTGGGAGCACTGCAAGGCCCAATGGTGACTGAAAGAACAAGAGACCACCCAACACCTCACACTGTGGAGAAGCAGATAGAAGACCGTGGTACCCGTCCAACTGCAGCGGGACCCAATCGGGAAGAGAGAGGTAAAGATATCGTAACTTTTAACTCTTTCGATGCACTACATTAACTAGATAGTGCAGAAGGTTCATCAAGGGGTCCTAAGCGAAGCAACCCCGTACTTGGGGACCCATGTTAAACCTTGCCATATGGAACGTACGTGGCCTGAACAAGAGGGATCATCAGCTAGCGGTCAAGGATATCATTGCTGAGTTCAGGTTACACTTTATTGGTCTCTTAGAAACACGTGTTCGCATTAATAACTGTGCTAGTATCCAATCATTTTTGATACCTCATTGGAAATGGTTTATGGATTATGACAATATTGGAAATCGGATATGGATTGCTTGGGATTATAATTACACTGATGTGGATATTATTGAGGTGGGAAACCAGTTTATACACTACCGTGCCACTATTAGAGCATTACAAGAGTATGTTGATATTACTATTGTGTATGGTGCTACTGAGGTCTCTGATAGGCGAGAATTATGGGCCTCTCTAGAATCCCTAGCTGTCCAATGCATTAATACTCCCTGGCTGGTTGGAGGTGACTTCAATGCAGTCAGAGATCTCAGTGAGGTCTGTGGTACGTCGGGAGATATTAGAGCGGCGATGGAGGAATTTAATACATGCCTACAGAATACTGCGCTTTTGCCATTACCGATGCAGGGTGAATAGTACACATGGCATAATCGTAGTGCTAGCCCTCGCAACTTGTGGAAGCGACTTGATCGTATGCTAACCAATGATACATGGACTTTGCGGTTTCCATCAGTATTCTACCAATGCCTCACTCCACGGACATCGGATCACTCGCCGATGGTTGTTAATGGGGATAATCAGCAACGATTTGGAGGTATGTTCCGGTTTGACAACTTCCTTACTCTCTCACCAGATTTTATTCCTAGCGTGCAGAGTATATGGCAGCAACAAATAGTGGGAGTGCCTATGTTCTCAGTGACCCGAAAACTCAAGGCACTCAAACCTATTTTTCGAGAACAGAGGAGAAATAAAGGGGATCTTTCTCACAATGTTGAGTTGGCAAGGGGGTTCCTGGAGCAGGCCCAAGGGTTGGTAAGCTCGCACAGACAGGATGAGCTTATTCTTCTGTTGGAGCACTGCAGTCGACTTGTGTATGCAAAGGCGGCCGAATTAGAGAGGATCATGCTACAGCAGAGGGCAAACATGGAATGGATGAAGGGTGGTGACCAGTGCTCCAGAGTGTTCTTTCGTAAAATTGCCCAAAGAAGGACAGCTAGACGAATCTTGCAAATTAATGATGCCCAAGGAACTACAATTTTGGGGTAAGTGTAATTTTCATTAAGAAGAAAGTATAGTACAACAGTGTCCATCATTAGGTGCTTCCCTCGACAGGCCAAGGGATACGCCACAGTCTATACAAGGCACATGTGCTAATAGAGCTAGGAAGCTTAATACTGAGTATACGTTGCCGAACATCCCCAAGGAACTACAATTACGGAACCAAATGCAGTCATACATGAATTCATATCCTATTATCAATCCTTACTAGGGGGAGACAGGCGTCAGAGGGTGATGGACCTTCGGTTTCTTCGGCCTTGGGTGAGACATTTCATAACAACTGAGGAGACAGGCCACCTACTTGAACCGTTTAGTGCAGAGGATATAAAAAAAGCCATTTTTGACATCGGCGAGGATAGAGCACCTGGACCTGATGGATATTCATCAGGATTCTATAAAAACGCCTGGCCGGTGGTGGGACAGAAGATAACGAAGGCAGTACTGGAGTTCTTCGCTATGGGGAAGCTTCTTAAGCAGATTTTTTTTTCGGTAAAAGTAAGTTTCATTGAGTAAAAATGGTACAGTACAACAATATGGTTCCCAAATGGTTTATCCCTCGACAGGCCAAGGGATTCGCCATAATCTAAATAAAGCACGTGTACTGACTGATCTAGAGAGGGAGATGCTATGGATTCGCTGTCTAATGTCCTCAATGATCAGTAATGCTATGGTATCCTCTCGGTGTGATCGAATCGGTGTGATCGAATCGTCTCAGGTTTCTTTCCTTCCAAATGTGGTATACACATGCTGCAAGTAGTGCTCTATTATTCTCTGTGACGAGGGTGCAGCGGAGACACACAATCACATGTTCTTCAGATGTCGATATAGCAGAGGATGCCTGTGCAGCTATACGACACCATATTCGATTTGCTTGGCCCAATCATGAGTGGACAAGAGACGTGGAATGGGCATCGAGGAAGTGGAGGGGGAAGCATATTGTTAATGCTGGGCGGGTACAAATCATCAAATCTGTGCTCTCAGCATTGAGCTTATATTGGGCTTCTGCATTCATATTACCTAAGAAAGTCATCAGTGAAATCGAGAAGAGGTTGAGGACTTTCCTATGGAAGGGTACGACGTCCAGTGGGTACGCTAAGGTAGCCTGGAAAGATGTGTGTCGACCGATGGATGAGGGGGGACTTGGGTTCAAGGATATCTCCACCTTGAATCGCGCATTAATGAGCAAGAAACTATGTGATGTTATCCAGTGTGACAGGACATCCATATGGGTTCAGTGGCTCTACCAAGACCGATTACGTGAGAGATCGATTTGGACTATTCGTGAACATGGAGGTTCTTGGGGATGGCAAAAAATACTCAGGCTACGTCCTTTCCTTCGCACTATCGTGGATTACCAGATTGGAAATGGAGACAGATTCTTTGTTTGGCAGGACCCGTGGCATCACTTGGGTCCACTTATCGAGCGATTCCCTCAAGGTCCCCGCCATCTTAGACTTGAAGAATCAGCAAAACTCAGCTTGGTGATTTCAGCAGGAGAATGGCAATGGCCTACCATCACTGACTTTGAATGTTTGGAAATCACACATAACCTACCGCTTATTTTCGGAGGAGAGGATCGGGTGGTGTGGAGATGTGACGAAGGGCAACCTACTACTCAGGCCCTCTACCGATTATTCACTCACCCCGAGCCGAAAGTAGGATGGTCTTCACTACTTTTGGGCTCCTTGAAGATTCCTCGCCATTCGTTCATCTTATGGCTAGCAATCCTAGGCAAACTTCCTACCACAGACAAATCATGGCTATCCCACCTGGGGGTGTGCATACTGTGCGATGAGGGAGCTACGGAATCTCATCCACATTTATTCTTCCAATGCAGATTTAGTCGTCAGTGCCTTTATGAGATTCGCAGAAGGATTCGCTTTCACTGGCCCAATAGAGATTGGGCAACAGATATTGAATGGGCGACACGGAAATGGAGAGGGGAGCTCATTATTAATAGAGCTTACCGTACACTACTGGCGGCGTGCGTCTACCACATATGGAAGGAGAGGAACTTGAGGAGATTTGATCATACTGAGCGGACACCGGCCACATTGAGCATACTAATCATCAATGACGTCAGACAGAGGATTCTTAGCGTTGACTTAGCATCGTCAGTCAGTACACGAGCATTGTATAGATTATGGCGTATCCCTTGGGTAGAGGGAGAAACCAGTTGATAATCCCATGTTGTACCATGTTGTACTGTACCATTACTCTTTATTAATGAAATTTACATTTACCGAAAAAAAGAAGCATATTGTTAATGTTGCTTATCGAGCATTACTTAGTGCATGCATTTACCATATATGGCGAGAGAGGAATCTGAGACGATTTGAGCACACTCATCGGCCGGAAGCTATATTAGCTACCTGCATCATTGAAGACGTCAGACAGAGGATAATTAGTATTAATCTTTCCAGTTCTATTAGTACATGTGCACTCTATAGACTTTGGCGTATCCCTTGGTCTGTTGGGGGTACCACCATTTGACCATTTGATTGTTGTACTCTGTACTCTGTACTTGTACTCTGTACTCTTTACCTATTTTTTTAATGAAACTTACACTTACCCAAAAAAAAAAGTAGTGCTCTATAAGACATGTTGATTATGTGTTTACCCCTCCATCTCTGTGAAGCCCATGTAATATCATCTTTCCACAATCTATTGGACCATAAGAATCATATTGTTCTTCGAATTTCCGTGAGACATCTTCGACTAAATCTGCATTGGAAGAATAAATGTGCATGTGTCTCTGTCAGTCCTTCATTGCATAGGACACATGGTCCAAGGTGAGCAAGCCATGGTTTGTCTGTCGTAGCCAACTTGCCTTGGATGGCGAGCCATAGAATAAATTTGTGACGTGGGATTTTGAGTGATCCCGAAAGTAGTGAAGACCAGCCTACTTTCGGTCCTGGTGGGTCAAATAACTCATAAATAGCCTGTGTTGTTGGTCGATCATTCTCAAATCTCCAAATTATACGATCTTCCCCTCCAAAAATAGTGGGTAGAGCATGTGTGATCTCCAAACACTCAATATCCGTGATAAGGGGCCACTGCCATACTCCTTCATGAATCACCGTGCTTAGTTTGGATGACTCATCTAATCCAAGAAGCCTCGATCCTCGTGGGAAGGTGTCACAATGTGGGCCAAGATGGTGCCATGGATCCTGCCACAAGAAGAAATTTCTCCCATCTCCAATACGGTAGTCTACCATGGTTCGGAGAAACATCCGTAATCGAAGTATTTTCCTCCATCCCCATGAGCCGCCATGGTCTGTAATCGTCCAAATAGAGGTGTGTTGTAGGCGTCCCTGGTACAGCCATTCAACCCAAATCGATGTCCTGTCGCATCTAATGACATCACATAGTTTTTTTGTCATCAATGCATGGTTCAAGGTATTGATATCCTTGAATCCAAGTCCTCCCTCCTCCTTAGGTCGGTATATATCTTTCCAAGCAACCTTGGCATAGCCACTATTCGTCGTTCCCTTCCACAAGAAAGTTCGCAACCTTTTCTCAATTTCATTAATAACTTTCTTAGGTAATATAAATGCCGATGCCCAATAAAGACTCAGTGATATAAGTACAGATTTAATAATTTGTACTCTACCAGCATAAGATATAGTGGTACCTTCCCATCCAACAATCCGTTTGCCAATCTTCAGTAATAGTGGACGGCAATCTGCAATAGTTAGTCGAGACGATATAAGTGGTAACCCCAGATACCTCATTGGAAGAACCCCTTCTTGAAATCCGAGTAATGCCAACATCTCCTCACTCAATGCTTGCGTTGAGCGAGATATAATCAAGTGGCTTTTCTGTACGTTCAGTCTAAGACCCGACCATTCAGCAAAACGATCCAGACCTGCTTTAAGGATTCTTAGAGAGTCCATATCAGCACGGCAAAATAGTATCACATCATCAGCAAACCCCAACTGAAAGATCCTGGCTGCCTCGCATTTCCAATGATGGGAAAATATCTCTTCCTGATCAATCAACTGTAGTAAACCCAAGTGTAGGACTTCCATTGCAAGCACAAATAGGTAGGGTGATAAAGGGTCACCCTGTCGAAGTCCTCTGGCTCCTCGAAAGAATCCATGGGGCTTCCCATTTAGTCCAACAGAGAATGAAGGTGTTGTCACACACTCCTCGATCCACTTCACAAAAGTAGTAGGGAATCCAAACATCTCCATAACTGCTATCAAGAAATCCCACTCCACTGTGCCGTATGCCTTCCGGATGTCAACTTTCAGAGCACATCTAGGAGGTAGACGAGTCTGGTTATATCCCGTAAAGAGTTCCTGTGCTAGCATGATGTTATCTCCAATGCTTCATCCCGGCACAAAAGCCGCTTGGCATGGGCTGATCAGTTTGTCCATTATCACACTCAACCTTTGGACAATGAGCTTTGCAATGATCTTATAAATCGCATTACAACATGCAATGGGTCGAAAATCACTAACTGTCATAGGGGAATGTACTTTTGGTATGAGCGCCAAAAGTGTAGTATTTATCTGCTTCAAAAGTCGGCCTGTACTAAAGAAGTCCAGTACTGCCGAAGTCACCTCCTGTCCAACTATAGGCCATGCTGCTGTGAAGAAGCCCGATGAGTATCCGTCCGGGCCAGGGGCTTTGTCCTCATCCATGTCAAAAACCGCCTGTTTGACATCTGCTGGTGTGAATGGTAACAGTAAAGTGGTAGATTCCTCATTACTCAAAATGTGCTTTGAAAGTTGATATTCGAAAGGCGTATGACACTGTCGAGTGCTTCAGCTATTCGGTTTCCCAGAGATGCTCAGACGATGGGTTGAGGAGTGTATCAGCTCACCTTCCTTTTCGGTGGGAATGAACGGAAAGCCACATGGATATTTTGCGGGTGCCAGAGGGCTTCGACAGGGCGACCCCTTATCGCCATATCTCTTCGTCCTTGTGATGGAGGCTCTACACATGGGAATGCTACAGCTAATAGAGCAGGACATGAACTTCGCATTCCATTGGAAGTGTGACGATATTAGAATCTTCCAACTGGGGTTCGCTGATGACTTACTCCTATTCTGTCGGGCCAAAACTGAATCTGTTCGAGTCTTCAAATCCGGATTAGATAGATTTGCTGATTGGTCGGGGTTACGCCTCAAGGTTGAAAAAAGCCACATCATCATATCCCGATCAGCCCAAAATGTACGAGAGGAGCTACTTGCGGTGTTGGGGTTTCAGGAAGGCCACTTACCGATGAGGTATTTGGGTCTACCATTGATCTCTTCTCGATTATCTATCGCCGACTTCCAACCATTACTGAGTAAGATCGATACACGTATCAATGGTTGGGAGGGAGTGACACTGTCATATGCCGGCAGGGTATAAATCATTAAGTCTGTTCTTGTGGCTATGGGTGTTTATTGGGCTTCGACATTTATTTTGCCAAAAGGGGTCATGAAAGATATTAAGAAGCGATTGCGAGCTTTCTTATGGAGAGGTACCGGAAATAGTGGATACCCTAAAGTTGCATGGAAGGAGATTTGCAAACCGAAGGAGGAGGGAGGACTTGGCCTTAAGGATATGGGAACTCTTAATCGAGCATTGATGTGCAAAAAGCTATGTGAAGTCATCCGATGTGATAGGACTTCTATCTGGGTCGAGTGGCTGCGGCATGGCAGACTACGAGATGATTCGATATGGACTATCCCGGAGAATCGTGGACCATGGGGATGGAGAAAAATGTTGAGGTTGAGAGGCTGGTTACGCTCAGTGGTGGAATATCGTATTGGTGATGGAAATGATTTTTTCTTATGGAAGGATCCCTGGCATCACCTTGGGCCCCCCCTTCACAGATTTCCACGGGGACCAAACAGTCTGGGATTGCATGAGTCTACCATGTTAAGCTCGGTTATCTGTGAGGGCCATTGGCACTGGCCATTGATCACAGACATGGAATGTGTGGAGATTACACACGTGCTGCCTCGGATCCATGGGGGTACAGATCGTATTATATGGAAAGGTTCGAGTGGGAAACCCACTACCCAGGAGTTCTATCGGGCTATGATACCAGCAGGACCGAAAGTAGGTTGGATTTCACTACTTTCGGGTTTTTTAAAGATCCCGCGACATTTGTTTATCCTTTGGCTAGCTATCCTGGAGAAGCTCGCAACGACGGATAAACCATGGCTCTCCCATCTTGGGTGTTGCGTGTTGTGCAATGAAGACATGGTGGAGTCACATAACCACCTATTTTTCCACTGCAGATTTGGTAGGAGATGCCTCAGTAGTATTCGGCGCATTGTACGATTCCAGTGGCCTAATAGGGATTGGGTTAGTGATATTGAATGGGGAGCAAGAAAATGGCGTGGGAAGCACATCATCAATATATCCTACCGATGCCTGCTTGGATCGTGTGTATACCATATTTGGAGGGAGAGAAACCTGAGACGTTTTGAGCACGAGGAGAGACTCCCGAGCGTAGTGGGCAACTTAATAGTAGAAGATGTTCGACAACGTATACTCAGTATTAAGCTTCCTAGATCTATTAGCACATGTGCCTTGTATAGACTGTGGCGTATCCCTTGGCCTGTCGAGGGAACGCCTAAAGAGGGACTCTATTGTACTATACTTTCTTTTCTTTAATGAAAATTACACTTACCCAAAAAAAAAAGAGTCGATAAAGTGCTTGGGTAGTGGGTTGCCCATCAGGAAATCGCCATATGATCATATCGCCTCCATGAATCTGAGGTAGTGTATATGTGATTTGGAGGCATTCCAGATCCGTGATGAGGGGCCAGTGCCATTGGCCCCCATCAATGACCGAAGAAAGCTTAATGGAGTCTTCAAGCCCAAGTAAGTTCGGTCCACGTGGAAATCTAGGAAGCAGGGGTCCAAGTTGATGCCATGGATCCTTCCAAAGATAGAAGGTCCTCCCATCTCCAATACGAAGCTCCACCATTGGTTGGATATAGCTGTGAAGACGAAGCAACTTTCTCCAACCCCACGATCCTCCCTGTTCGCCAACTGTCGATATGGAGTTATTTTGTAATCGTCCATGTTGCAACCACTCAACCCAGATAGATGTTCGGTCACATCTAATGACATCACACGATTTCTTTGTCATTAAGACACGATTAAGAATACCAATATCTTTAATTCCTAGACCCCCTTCTTCTACCGGTTTGCAAACATCTTTCCACGCTACTTTGGCATATCCCGTCATTGAGGTTCCTTTCCATAGGAATGTTCGTAGGTGTTTCTCCACTTCCTTAATGACAGCCTTCGGTAAGATAAATGCAGATGCCCAATGCAAGCTCAGTGTTGAAAGTACAGATTTGATGATTTGTACCCGCCCAGCATATGATAATGATATTCCTTCCCATCTAGTAATACGTGCATCAATTTTAGATAAAAGTGGTTGACAATCGGAAATAGACAATCTAGATGAGAGTAGAGGGAGACCCAAGTACCTCATCGGGAGATGCCCTTCTTGAAAGCCCAGCACTGCTAGCATCTGTTCTTTCCTATCTTGTGCAGACCGGGAAATAATTAGGTGACTCTTTTGTACATTCAACCGGAGGCCTGACCACTCCACAAACCTGTCCAGTCCCATCTTAAACACTCGGATAGAGTCCATATCAGCTCTGCAGAAAAGTAGGAGATCATCTGCAAAACCCAACTGGAATACCCTAGCTGGCTCACACTTCTAATGGTAGGTGAATTGCATGTCCTGTTCAATTAATTGTAAAAATCCCAAATGTAAAACTTCCATGACAAGCACAAAAAGGTAAGGAGATAAAGGGTCTCCTTGTCGTAGACCTCTTGCTCCATTAAAAACCCGTGAGGTTTTCCATTGAGACCAATCGAAAATGAGGCCGTCGTAATGCACTCCTCAATGCATCTAATGAATGTAGTTGGAAAGTTGAAGAACTGTAAAATCGCAACAAGGAAGTCACGCTCGACTGTGTCATAGGCCTTTCTAATATCCACTTTAAGTGCACATCTTGGGGGAAGGTGTATCTGGTTATAGCCTGTGAACAGTTCCTGTGCTAACATAATGTTGTCCTCAATGCTTCTTCCCAGGATGAAGGCTGCTTGGCAGGGACTGATTAACTTGTCCAGAACCACACTCAACCCTTGGACAAGCAGTTTAGCAATGACCTTATATAAAACATTGCAGCATGAGATTGGTCTAAAATCATTGACAGACATAGGAGTATGTACCTTGGGGATCAATGCCAAAAGTGTGGAGTTAACTTGTTTAAGGAGTTTCCCCGTGGTAAAGAAATCCAGTACTGCCCTTGTAACTTCTGTGCCCACAATTGGCCAAGCTGCCTTGAAGAATCCGGACGAGAAACCATCAGGGCCCGGAGCCTTATCCTCGACAATGTCAAAAATGGCTTGCTTCACATCTTCCGGTGAGAAAGGTAGAGATAAGTGGCTAGCCTCCTCATTGGATAGTATATGCCTTGCCCAAGGTCTGAGGTAGTTAATATCCACCAATAACCGACGTCTGTTACCTCCTAAGAAGTTCTGATAAAATGACACGAATTCATGCACGACCTCACTCGATTCTGTGTGAGTGGTACCATTCTCATCATTTATTTGCAAGATCCTCCTCACTGCCCGTCTCTGAGCGATCTTGCAAAAGAAAATCCGGGAGCATTGGTCCCCTCCCTTCATCCATTGCATCTTGGCTCTCTGTTGTAGCATAATTTGCTCAAGTTTGGCCGCTTTAGCGTACACTAGCCGGCAGCAATGTTCCAGAAAAAGGAAGAGCTCATTCTGCCTGTCTGAACTCACCAAGTTTTGTGCCTCTTCAAGGAATCCCTTCGCTAATTGGACATTGAGAGTCAAGTCTCCCTTATTCCTCCTCTGCTGTCTGAAGACCGGTTTGAGGGCTTTTAGTTTACGTGACACTGCATACATAGGCACGCCAACCACCTCATGCTGCCAAATATTCTGTACACTAGGGATAAAATCAGGCGAATGGGTTAGATAATTATCAAATCGAAACATACCTCCATTTTGTTGTTGTGAATCCCCATATAAGACTAAAGGTGAGTGGTCAGAAGTCCGGGGGCGTAAGGCAATGATATGACGATGTAGGAAACCTCGCAAGCCAACGATCATTAATAAGAATCCAATCCAGTCGCTTCCATAGACTACGTGTGGTCGTAGTGCAGTTGTGCCATGTATACCATTCACCTTGCATAGGTAGTAGCAATAACCCGGCCTCCTGAATGCCAGCATTAAGTTCTTCCATGGCCATCCTTATATCTCCCGAAATGCCACCTACCTCATTAAGATCACGGATTGCGTTGAAATCCCCCCCCCCACCAGCCATGGATCATCCGTACACTGTTGGGCCACTGTCCCTAATGTGGTCCATAGGGCTCTCCAATCAATCACCTCAGATGCACCATAAACAATAGTAGTAATAACAACTTCATTATCAGTCTTACTAGTAACACGACAGTGCATAAATTGTTCCCCTGATTCAAGTACATGTACGTCAATAATATTTTCATCCCAAGCAAGCCATATACGGTTTCCAATAGAGGCATAATCTACAAACCATTTCCATTGAGGAAGCAGAAATGACTGAATAGGCATGACATTATTTAATCCAACACGAGTTTCCAAAATACCCAAAAAATGTAACCTGTATTCAGAGACAAGGTCCTTTAATGCGAGTTGATGGTCCCTTTTTTTTTCGATAATGGTAAATTTCATTAATGAAAAATATGGTACAGTACAACAATTAATTGGGTAGTCCCTCGACAGGCCAAGGGATACGCCATAGTCTATAAAGAGCACATGTACTAATCGAACTGGAAAGATTAAGGCTCAAAATCCTCTGCCTAACATCGTCAATAATATGAGAAGCCATTAGGCGGGTGTTCACTTTGCTGGAACCGTCTGGAGTTTCTTTCTCGCCACAAATGGTAAACCAATGACTCAAGTAACGCTCGGTATGCTGCATTGATGATATGCTTCCCTCTCCATTTTTTTACTGTCCATTCCACATCCATTGCCCATGTGCGATTGGGCCAATCTAATCGAATTATTTCCCGTATGGCTATAAGGCATCTTCTGCTAAATCGGCATCGGAAGAATAAGTGATTATGTGTCTCAGTTGTTTCTTCATCACATAGAATACCGCGGACGTTCCATGCAGCAATGTTCAACATGGATCACTACTGACGGGGCTGCTAATGTTAGGACCCCTAGTTGGCTCTTCTGCGTCATCTAGCAAATGTAAAGCATCAAAGGCATCATATATAACCACTTCCTTACCCTTATCGCTATGTTTGGATACATTGCGTTCTACATGAACATCATTCGCCTCTCGTCTCGATGTCTCATCAGCCGTATGGTTTAATGTGCTGCTTCCCTTTTCAGGGGCGGTTGGTTGGGGGGGGGGGGACGGTAGATTTTTGTACAACAGCTATCGGTGGCTTAGTCAGTTTGCGAGGTTTGTTCAATGTACAATCCTTAACTGTATGCCCCAACATCGGGGAGCCATTCGTATTCAACATCAACCTTGCAAGGTGTCTCCCCACCATCTTCATCCAGTGTCATGATGATAATATGTTTTTCAATCTTTTGTGTTACATCAATCATCACGCATACACGAGCAAAGTCCAATCTCGTGCATGCTCTTGTTATTGCATCCGGGTAAAGAGGCTTACCCACTCCACTTGCAACAGTGCTCAGTCCTTCCGTCGTCCAGAATTCCATCGGAAGGTGGCGAAGTTTAATCCAGACCGGCACTTGTGTATGCTTCAGCTTTCTCATAGCCATCCCTGGTTCCCACTTCTGAAGCACAATCGGCTGCCCCTGGAATAGCCACGGACCCCCTTCTATCACTTCTTGCATATCAATTACAGTTTTAAATTGGAAGAAAAAGAAACCATTTACTATTGTTGTAACCTCCCGTAATGCCGGCCAGACCGATTGAGCATATTCTTTTAGGTGATGATAATACGGTCATTTCCCCAAAAAGTAACCCACTGTTGTTGATTTCCATCGTTTGGACCCCTCGCGTATAGTATCTATTGAAGGTCGTACCACAACTTCCCATTTGCATCTTTGGGGCTATGTAGGATAATGTTTTGTGGGATGAATTGTTGAAATCACGAGCAATTTTATCATCAAGAATTAAGTTGGAATTAGCGTGCAGTGGTATATTACCGACAAATAATCCCGTAGAAGTTGAAGCAATTTTAGGGGCAAAAAATCTATTTTTTTCCACTTTATTGCTGACATCATCGCCTGCATCAGCATTTGTGTCATGTCCCCTATCAGCGATGACCTCAGCACCTGTGTCATGTCCCATGTTGGCGATGATGTCAGCACCTGTGTCATGCCCCATGTCAGCGGTGACGTCAGCGATTGCGTCCCCCACGTCAGTAGATTCCGGCGCCATCTCCATTCTCGCCGGCAAAACATCATTTTCTGCTGTCGCCAGCCAGATCTCCGTCAGAGTGGTCGGAAAAGAACCAGAAACTGAACCAACAACTATTGGCATCGTTTCCGTACTGTTTTGCTCACCAAACTGCGCGACGACGGATTAACAGACTGCAGCTCTATTCGTTTTTCCGTTGTTCGATCCCCTAACGCCGACTGCATAAGGTTTCTCCATGCCCCACGTGGTACCGACGCTATTGTCGGAAAACATCGCACGACAACCTTCTTCCCAAATCTCGATTCCCATTTTGATTTCAATTCTTCAAGGACAACATTGATTCATTATCACCTGCGTCGATTACAGATTGGGCAAGACAAATGAACTCAACCATGTTGAACAAGCCCCTTTTTTGTCCGCCATTGTTGTTCTGCGATGGTGCGTCGCCTAACCCTAGATTTGGGCGGCGCACAGAATCCTCCAAAGTCGCGTCCAAGTTCGTACCTTTTTCCATTGGTAAGTCTTCCCTAACATCAGAAACCCGAACGCCGTCATCATCCATGGCTAAAACGTCCAGTGTCGTTTCGTCTTCCTCATGCACTCATACAAATTCTTCGGTGGGGCGAAACCCTAATCCTAGGGATGAAAAACCAATGCGTAAATCAATGTCGTTCCCGGCTAGAATGACTCCATTTCCTTCCCCAAAACTGTGCGAGTGCGAACGATGGAATTTCTCGCCTATTTCGACCTCCAAACCGCCTCTCCTCACCTCGTCTTTACGCTTAGCAAATTTACCACACAAATGCATGAGTCTAGTCCTACGTTTGGGTCAAGTTTCGTAGAATTCTGAGAACGTTCAAAATTTAGCTTTTTTGCACGGTTTTATTAAAGGAACTTCGTTTCCTTTTTACACTAACTTGTAGTTATTATTACACTTAGCAAATTTACTACACAAATCCATGGGTCTATATCTACGTTTGGGTCAAGTTTCATGGAATTCTGAGAACGTTCAAAATTAAGCTATTTGGCACGATTTTTTTTTTTTTTGGGTAAGTGTAATTTTCATTAAGAAGAAAGTATAGTACAACAGTGTCCCTCATTAGGCGCTTCCCTCAACAGGCCAAGGGATACGCCACAGTCTATACAAGGAACATGTGCTAATAGAGCTAGGAAGCTTAATACTAAGTATACGTTGCCGAACATCTTCTACTATTAAGTTGGCCACTACACTCGGGGGCCTCTCCTCGTGCTCAAAACGTCTCAGGTCTCTCTCCCTCCAAATATGGTATACACACGATCCAAGCAGGCATCGGTAGGATATATTGATGATGTGCTTCCACGCCATTTTCTTGCACCCCATTCAACATCACTAACCCAATCCCGATTAGGCCACTGGAATCGTACAATGCGCCGAATACTACTGAGGCATCTTCTACTAAATCTGCAGTGGAAAAACAGGTGGTTATGTGACTCCACCATGTCTTCATTGCACAGCACGCAGCACCCAAGATGGGAAAGCCATGGTTTATCCGTCGTTGCGAGCTTCTCCAGGATAGCTAGCCAAAGGATAAACAAATATCGCGGGATCTTTAAAGAACCCGAAAGTAGTGAAATCCAACCTACTTTCGGTCCTGCTGGTATCATAGCCCGATAGAACTCCTGGGTGGTGGGTTTCCCACTCGAGCCTTTCCATATAATACGATCTGTACCCCCATGGATCCGAGGCAGCACGTGTGTAATCTCCACGCATTCCATGTCCGTGATCAATGGCCAGTGCCAATGACCATCACAGATAACCGAGCTTAGCATGGTAGACTCATGCAATCCCAGACTGTTGGGTCCTCGCGGAAATCTGTCAAGGAGGGGCCCAAGGTGATGCCAGAGATCCTTCCATAAGAAAAAATCACTTCCATCACCAATGCGATATTCCACCACTGAGCGTAACCAGCCTCTCAACCTCAACATTTTTCTCCATCCCCATGGTCCACGATTCTCCGGGATAGTCCATATCGAATCATCTCGTAGTCTGCCATGCCGCAGCCACTTGACCCAAATAGAAGTCTTATCACATTGGATGACTTCACAGAGTTTTTTGCACATCAATGCTCGATTCAGAGTTCCTATATCCTTAAGGCCAAGGCCTCCCTCCTCCTTCGGTTTGCAAATCTCCTTCCATGCAACTTTAGGGTATCCACTATTTTCCGTACCTCTCCATAAGAAGGCTCGCAATCGCTTCTCAATGTTTTTAATGACCCCTTTTGGCAAAATAAATGCTGAAGCCCAATAGACACCCATAGCCACAAGAACAGACTTAATGATTTGTACCCTGCCGGCATATGACAGTGCCAATCCCTCCCAACCATTGATCCGTGTATCGATCTTAATCAGTAATGGTTGGAAGTCGGCGATAGATAATCGAGAAGAGATCAATGGTAGACCCAGATACCTCATCGGTAAGTGGCCTTCCTGAAACCCCAACACCGCAAGTAGCTCCTCTTGTATATTCTGGGCTGATCGGGATATGATGATGTGGCTTTTTTCAACATTGAGGTGTAACCCCGACCAATCAGCAAATCTATCTAATCCGGATTTGAAGACCCGAACAGATGCAGTATTGGCCCGGCAGAATAGGAGTAAGTCATCAGCAAACACCAGTTGGAAGATTCTAAGATCGTCACACTTCCAATGGAATGCGAAGTTCATGTCCTGCTCGATCAGCTGTAGTATTCCCATATGTAGAACCTCCATCACAAGGACGAAGAGATATGGTGATAAGGGGTCGCCCTGTCGAAGCCCTCTGGCACCCGCAAAATATCCATGTGGCTTTCCGTTCATCCCCACCGAAAAGGTAGGTAAACTGATACACTCCTCAACCCATAGACTGAAAGTCTCTGGGAAACCGAAAAGCTGAAGCACCGATAGCAGGAAATCCCATTCGAAAGTGTCATACGCCTTCCGAATGTCAACTTTCAAAGCACATCTCGGTGGGAGTCGGGCCTGATTGTAACCAGTGAAGAGTTCCTGTGCTAACATAACATTATCCCCTATACTCCGGCCAGGGACAAACGCTGCCTGGCAGGGGCTGATAATCTTGTCTAATATCACACTCAATTTTTGGACAATAAGTTTAGCAATGATTTTATAAAGTACGTTACAGCAGGAGATAGGGCGAAAATCTGCAACAGATGTGGGAGAGTGTACCTTGGGGATAACCGTCAATATTGTGCTATTAATCTGTTTAAGAAGCTTCCCCGTAGAAAAGAAATCTAGTACTGCCTTCGTTATCTCCTGTCCCACCACCGGCCATGCTTTTTTATAGAATCCTGATGAATACCCATCAGGTCCAGGTGCTCTATCCTCGCCGATGTCAAAAATAACTTTTTTTATATCCTCTGCACTGAACGGTTCAAGTAGGTGGCCTGCCTCCTCAGTTGTTATGATATGCCTCGCCCAAGGTCGAAGAAACCGAAGGTCCATCACCCTCTGACGCCTGTCTCCCCCTAGTAAGGATTGATAATAGGAGATAAATTCATGTATTACTGCATTTGGTTCCGTAATTGTAATTCCTTGGGCATCATTAATTTGCATGATCCGTCTAGCAGTCCTTCTTTGGGCAATTTTACGAAAGAACACTCTGGAGACTGGTCACCACCCTTCATCCATTCCATCTTTGCCCTCTGCTGCAGCATAATCCTCTCCAATTCGGCCGCCTTAGCATACACAAGCCGACTGCAGTGCTCCAACAGAAGAATAAGCTCATCCTGTCTGTTCGAGCTTACCAGCACTTGGGCATGCTCCAGGAACCCCCTTGCCAACTCAACATTGTGAGAAAGATCCCCTTTATTTCTCCTCTGTTCTCGAAAAATAGGTTTGAGTGCCTTGAGTTTGCGGGTGACTAAGAACATAGGCACTCCACTATTTGTTTTTTTCGGTAAAAGTAAGTTTCATTAAGTAAAATTGGTACAGTACAACAATATGGTCCTAAAATGGTTTATCCCTCGACAGGCCAAGGGATTCGCCATAATTGAAATAATGCACGTGTACTGACTGATCTAGATAGTGTGATGCTATGTATTCGCTGTCTTATGTCTTCAATGATCAGTAATGCAATGGTGGTAGGCGTCCTCTCGGTGTGATCGAATCGTCTCAGATTTCTTTCCTTCCAAATGTGGTACACACATGATGCAAGTAGTGATCTATATGACATGTTGATGATGTGTTTACCCCTCCATCTCCGTGAAGCCCATGTAATGTCATCTTTCCACTCTCTATTGGGCCACATGAACTGTATCGTTCTTCGAATTTCCGTGAGGCATCTTCGGCTAAATCTGCATTGGAAGAATAAATGTGCATGTGTCTCTGTCAAATCTTCATTGCATAGGATACATGGGCCAAGGTGAGCAAGTCATGGTTTATCTGTCGTAGCCAACGTGCCTTGGATGGCAAGCCATAGAATAAAGTTGTGACGTGGAATTTTAAGTGATCCCGAAAGTAGTGAAGACCAGTCTACTTTCGATCCTGGTGTGTCAAATAACTCATAAATAGCCTGTGCTGTTGGT
The DNA here is from genome assembly GCF_026168435.1 of Sesamum indicum. NCBI lineage: Eukaryota > Viridiplantae > Streptophyta > Magnoliopsida > Lamiales > Pedaliaceae > Sesamum > Sesamum indicum. The sequence continues at coordinate 11,650,385 of NC_142664.1, read as the reverse complement.
CGATCATTCTCAAATCTCCAAATTATACGGTCTTCCCCTCCAAGAATAGTGGGGAGTGCATGTGTGATCTCCGAACACTCAAGATCCGTGATAAGGGGCCATTGCCAAACTCCTTCATGAATCACCGTGTTGAGTCTGGATGACTCATCTATTCCAAGTAGCCTCGGTCCTCGTGGGAAAGATTCACAAAGAGGGCCAAGGTGGTGCCATGGATCCTGCCACAAGAGGAAACTCCTCCCATCTCAAATCCGGTAGTCCACCATATTTCGGAGAAAAATCCTTAAACGGAGGATTTTCCTCCATCCCCATGAGCCTCTTTGGTCCGTAATCGTCCATATGGAGGTATGTTGTAGGCGTCCCTGGTGCAGCCAATCAACCCAGATCGATGTCCTGTCGCATCTAATGACGTCACATGGTTTTTTTGTCATCAATGCACGGTTCAAGGTACTGATGTCCTTGAACCCAAGTCCTCCCTCCTCCTTTGGTCGGGATATATCTTTCCACGAAACCTTGGCGTAACCACTATTCGTCATTCCCTTCCACAAGAAAGCTCGCAACCGTTTCTCAATTTCATTAATAACTTTCTTGGGTAATATAAATGCCGATGCCCAATAAACACTCATTGTTGTAAGTACAGATTTAATAATTTGTTCTCTACCAGCATAAGACAAAGTGGTACCTTCCCAACCAGCAATCCGTTTGTCAATCTTCAGTAATAGTGGCCGGCAATCTGCAATAGTTAGTCGAGACGATATAAGTGGTAACCCCAGATACCTCATTGGAAGAATCCCTTGCTGAAATCCAAGTAGCGCCAACATCTCCTCACGCAGTGCTTGTGCTGAACGTGAGATAATCAGGTGGCTTTTCTGCACGTTCAGTCTGAGACCCGACCATTCGGCAAAACGATCCAGACCTGCTTTAAAGATTCTTAGAGAGTCCATATCAGCACGGCAAAATAATATCACATCATCAGCAAATCCCAACTGAAAGACCCTGGCTGCCTCGCATTTCCAATGATAGGAAAATCTCTCTTCCTGATCAATCAACTGCAGGAAGCCCAAATGGAGGACTTCCATCACAAGTACAAAGAGGTAGAGTGATAGAGGGTCACCCTGCCGAAGTCCTCTTGCTCCTCGAAAGAATCCATGGGGCTTCCCATTTAGCCCAATAGAGAATGAAGGTGTTGTCACACATTCCTCAATCCACTTCACGAAAGTACTAGGGAACCCAAACATCTCCATAACTACTATCAGGAAGTCCCAATCCACTGTGTCATATGGCTTCCGGATGTCAACTTTCAGAGCACATCTAGGAGGTAGACGAGTCTGGTTATAACCCGTAAAGAGTTCCTGTGCTAGCATGATGTTATCTCCAATGCTGCGTCCCGGCACAAATGCCGCTTGGCATGGATTGATCAGTTTGTCCATTATCACACTCAGCCTTTGGACAATGAGCTTTGCAATGATCTTATAAAGCACATTACAGTATGCTATGGGCCGAAATCACTAACCGTCATAGGGGAATGTACTTTTGGAAGGAGCGCCAACAGTGTAGTATTTATCTGCTTCAGAAGTCGGCCTGTACGAAAGAAGTCCAGTACTGCCGTAGTCACTTCCTGTCCAACAATAGGCCATGCTGCTTTGAAGAAGCCTGATGAGTATCCGTCCGGGCCTGGGGCTTTGTCCTCAGCAATGTCAAAAACCGCCTGTTTGACATCTGCTGGTGTGAACGGTAACTGTAAAGCGGTAGATTCCTCATTACTCAGAATGTGCCTAGCCCACGGTCTGAGAAATCGAATGTCAATAATTGATCGTCGTCTATCTCCCCCTAGCAGGTTTTGGTAATATGTGACAAACTGATTAATAACTTCTTCTGGACCTGTGTGAGTGGATCCCTGGTCATCGTTGATCTGGAAGATCCTCCTTGATGATCTTCGTTGGGTAATCTTCTGAAAGAACACTCGAGAGCACTGATCACCTCCCTTCATCCACTGCATCTTCGCTCGTTGTTGTAGCATAATTTGTTCCAGTTTTGTTGCTTTGGCCAGTACGAGTCGACAACAGTGTTCTAGTTGTATGAATAGCTCATCTCGTCTTCTTGAGCTATCAAGAACTTGTGCTGCTTCAAGAAACCCTTTCGCCATTTGAACATTGTGCGATAGATCCCCTTTATTTCTCCTTTGCTCTCGGAATATTGGTTTCATTGCTTTGAGTTTGCGTGCCACAGCATACATAGGCGTACCAACAATGTTATGTTGCCATATATTCGGCACACTAGGAATAAACTCAGGTGAACGAGCGAGGTAGTTATCGAATCGGAACATACCTCCATACTGCTGTTGTCGGTCCCCATATATTACCATCGGTGAGTGGTCTGAAGTGCGTGGTGTAAGGACCGAGTAGAATGTGTTAGGGAATCGTGCCATCCATCTATCATTTATCAACATGCGGTCCAATCTTTTCCAGAGGTTCCGTGGTGTCGCACTATGGTTGTGCCATGTGTACCACTCTCCCTGTATGGGTACTGGTAGTAATCCTGTATTCTATATGGCTGCATTAAAGTCTTCCATAGCTATTCGGATATCCCCTGATGTGCCACAAACTTCGCTGAGGTCGCGAACTGCATTAAAGTCCCCTCCAATCAACCATGGGATATCAGCACACTGAATAGCTATATTTTCCAAGGCACTCCATAACTCTCTCCTATCAACCACCTCAGTAGCTCCATAAGCGACAGTAACAGCAACTGACTCATGGATTGCACGAATATTAATAAGACAATGAATAAATTGCATTCCACATTCAACCACTTCAACATCAATAAAATTATCATCCCATGCAATCCACACCCGATTACCAGAAGATCCGTAATCCACATACCATTTCCAATGGGATAATAGAAAAGATTGAATTTGAGCTGCATTATTAATACTAACTCGAGTTTCAAGAAGACCGAGAAATTGTAACCTGAATTCAGCAACGATGTCCTTCACTGCTTGCTGATGGTCTCTTTTATTCAGGCCACGAACATTCCATATTGCTGTGTTCAACATGGATCATGAAGTATGGGGCTGCGTTGATTAGGACCCCGGGCTATATCATCTGCATCGTCAATTAAGTGTAGAGCATCGAATGTATTATATACTACTATCTCCTTACCCTTCTCCTCACGACTTGCCTTCAATCCACCTCCACGAGAAGGCACTGCCGTACGCCTATCGTTTTGTTTCTCCTCATTTCTTGAAGTACCAGCTCTCATTTTAGCTTTCCTTTCATTGGCCAATTGCGTTTGGGGAATGATAGCTTTCGGCACATACACAGCTACCGGTGGTTTAGTGGATTTAAGGGGTTTATTCATTGCACAATCTTTCGTCATATGTCCGATCATCATACAACTCATACATTTCGGAGGTAGCCATTCGTATTCGACATCTATCTTACACGGTGTTTCCCCTCCATCCTCATTCGGTGTCATGATTATGACATGGTTTATCAACTTCTGTGTAACATCTAGTATCACGCATACACGAGCGAAATCCAGTCTCGTGCATGCCCTCGTTATCGCATCTGGATATAGGGGCTTGCCCACTCCACTTGCAACTGTACTCAATCTTTCCGTTGTCCAGTATTCCATAGGTAAGTGCCGAAGTTTAATCCATATAGGTATTTGTGTATGCTTCTGTTTCCTCATAGCCATACCCGGTTCCCACTTCTGGAGTACTATTGGCCGCCCTTGGAATAGCCATGGTCCGCCTTCTATCACCTCTTCCATGGCAATGACATTTTTAAATTGAAAGAAGAAAAAACCATTAGTTGTCGCGGTTACCTCTCGTAAATTGGGCCAGACCGAATGCGCATATTCCTTCAGATGATGGTAATACGGTCGCTTTCCCAAAAAGTATCCAACTGCAGTAGTTTTCCAACGCTTAGCTCCATCACGCACAGTATCTAAGGATGGACGAACCACAACCTCACCATTTTGCGTCAATGGGGCTATATATGAGAGCGTTTTTCGAGATGAATTATTGAAGTCTTGTGTTATTTTTTTATCAATTACTGAGTTCCCATGTTCATGTAATGGAATGTTGCCAATAAATAACCCCGTCGGAGCATGATTCGCAAGAGAAGGAAGCATTTTTTTCAAGCTATTTCACAGGCTGACATCACTGCTGACGTCAGCAGAGTCAACAGTGACGTCATCAGTCAACAGGTCAACTGTAGCTGCAGATGTGACATCAGCGATGATGTCATTCCCTTCCACATCCTTTGCCACACGGTTTTCCACTCCCACTATTTGTTGCTGCCATATACTATGCACGCTAGGAATAAAATCTGGTGATAGAGTAAGGAAGTTGTCAAACCGAAACATACCTCCAAATCGCTGTTGATTATCCCCATAAACCACCATCGGCGAGTGATCCGATGTCCGTGGAGTGAGGCATTGGTAGAATACTGATGGAAACCGCAAAGTCCATGTATCATTGGTTAGCATACGATCAAGTCGCTTCCACAGGTTGCGAGGGCTAGCACTACGATTATGCCATGTGTACCATTCACCCTGCATCAGTAGTGGCAAAAGCGCAGTATTCTGTAGGCACGTATTAAATTCCTCCATCGCCACTCTTATATCTCCCGACGTACTACATACCTCACTGAGATCCCTGACTGCATTGAAGTCACCTCCAACCAGCCAGGGAATATTAATGCATTGGACAGCTAAGGATTCTAGAGAGGCCCATAATTCTCGCCTATCAGAGACCTCAGTAGCACCATACACATTAGTAATATCAACATACTCTTGTAATGCTCTAATAGTGACACGGCAGTGTATAAACTGGTTTCCCACCTCAATAATATCCACATCAGTATAGTTATAATCCCAAGCAATCCATATCCGATTTTCAATACTGTCATTATCCATAAACCATTTCCAATGAGGTATCAAAAATGATTGTATACTAGCACAGTTATTAATGCGAACACGTGTTTCTAGGAGACCAATAAAGTATAACCTGAGCTTAGTAATGATATCCTTGACCGCTAGCTGATGATCCCTCTTGTTCAGGCCACGTACGTTCCATATGGCAAGGTTTAACATGGGTCCCCGGGTACGGGGTTGCTTCGCTTAGGACCCCTTGATGAACCTTCTGCACTATCAAGTAATTTTTTTTGGGTAAGTGTAATTTTCATTAAGTAGAAAGTATAGTACAACAGTGTCCCTCATTAGGCGCTTCCCTCGACAGGCCAAGGGATACGCCATAGTCTATACAAGGCACATGTGCTAATAGAGCTAGGAAGCTTAATACTGAGTATACGTTGCCGAACATCTTCTACTATTAAGTTGGCCACTACACTCGGGGGCCTCTCCTCGTGCTCAAAATGTCTCAGATTTCTCTCCCTCCAAATATGGTATACACACGATCCAAGCAGGCATCGGTAGGATATATTGATGATGTGCTTCCCACGCCATTTTCTTGCACCCCATTCAACATCACTGACCCAATCCCGATTAGACCACTGGAATCGTACAATGCGCCGAATACTACTGAGGCATCTTCTACTAAATCTGCAGTGGAAAAACAGGTGGTTATGTGACTCCACCATGTCTTCATTGCACAACACGCAGCACCCAAGATGGGAAAGCCATGGTTTATCCATCGTTGCGAGCTTCTCCAGGATAGCTAGCCAAAGGATAAACAAATGTCACGGGATCTTTAAAGAACCCGAAAGTAGTGAAATCCAACCTACTTTCGGTCCTGCTGGTATCATAGCCTGATAGAACTCTTGGGTAGTGGGTTTCCCACTCGAGCCTTTCCATATAATACGATCTGTACCCCCATTGATATGGTATTGACCATGGGTGGCCCGATCTTTACGGCGTAGGCTGGAAATGGATAAAGTGGTTCGTGAACTGAGGAATGTAAATAGTCAACCACGTTATATGAACGTGACCTACTACTTAGAACATTCAACCAACCACGAGCACGAGTAAACCAATTCACACAACGACACACTTGGGTCGAGTACGAATTGGAGGCTATGTGAATTTGAATCACCAATCTAATAGACTAGATTGACAAAGCAAAGGTTTCACAAAAGCTAAAACAAGTGTATAACTCTCCAAAGTAAGAGAACACTCAATATTGTATAAACTAGATCAATTCTTGAATATTTCGATTGTATCCCGCATGCATGGCTGGTATGTGTCTTTTATAGGCCTAAAACACTTCCAAATTAACCTTTCATATCCCCAAGTGGCTCCTTGGTGGACGTACATTCAATACTTGGTCAAAAATAACTAAAAACTATGCATTCTTGGTCATAACCGAGTAAAACCCATGCATGACCATGTGAATCCGAGAATTGGTGTATAAATGCACTTTGAATGTAGTTGAAAGGTCTCTTTTGACCACATGGCTGCACTTGGACGAGTTGGGCTCCTATTGTGGGCTTCCTTGGGCTTGAATTAATGAAATTAAGCTCACATGTTGGGCCTCCGATTGTGACTTGATCCCATTAGCAAGGACTAAGTTGGATTGGGCTTGAATTACTTCTTGCATTCTCTTCAACCTTTCTCTTGTCATTGGCCCACTTTCAATGGTTAAATCTTGGTCCATTGGATCTTGATTTCTTTTGCTTGTTGGACGCCCTCGATATTCCTATCATCCTCCCCTTCTTGAAAAGGAGTCGTCCTCGACTCTTCATTATCTGCATCATAAAAAAGAGAAAGATCAGAAACATTAAAAGTAGCACTTACTCCATACTGACTAGGTAAATCAAGTTTGTAAGAATTGTCATTAATTCTTTCAAGGACTCGGAATGGTCCATCCCCTCTTGGCATGAGCTTGGACTTCCTTTTGTCCGAAAACCTCTCTTTTCTAAGATGCAACCATACTAAGTCTCCCGGTTCAAAGATAACTCGTTTCCTTCCCTTGTTCGCTCGGTTCATGTAGTGTTGAGTCATTCTCTCAATATTACTTTTGACCTTTTCATGGATTTGCTTGACAAATTCAGCACGTTTCTTTTTTTTTCGACTTTATTAAATAATTCAGCACGTTTCTTTCCATCCATATTTACTCTCTCCTGCAAAGGCAAGGGAATTAAATCAATAGGTGCAAGAGGATTAAAACCATAAACAATCTGAAAGGGTGAAAACTTAGTAGTGGAGTGGATAGCCCTATTGTACGCAAACTCGACATGCGGTAGACACTCTTCCCAACTCCTTAAGTTCTTTTTCACAATTGTTCTCAACAATGTCGAAAGTGTTCTATTGACCACCTCAGTTTGCCCATCGGTTTGTGGATGGCAAGCAGTAGAGAAAAGCAACTAGTTCCAAGCTTGCCCCACAAAGTTTTCCAAAAGTAGCTAAGGAACTTGGCATCTCGATCGGACACTATAGTCCTTGGCATACCATGAAGCCTCACAATTTCCTGAAAGAAAAGATTAGCAGTATTAGAGGCATCATCAACTTTATGGCATGCTATAAAGTGTGCTATTTTGGAAAACCTGTCTATAACAACAAAAATAGAATCTCTCCCCCTCTTAGACCTAGGTAATCCCAAAACAAAGTCCATTGAAATATCTTCCCAAGGTACACTAGGAATAGGGAGGGGCATGTACAATCCATGGGGATTAAGCTTTGACTTTGCCTTATGACAAACTATGCATTTTCCCACAAACTTTTCAACATCTCTACGCATCTTTGGCCAATAAAAGTGTTCGCTCAAGACTCCCAAAGTTCTAGAAATACCAAAGTGACCCATCAAACCCCCAGAATGTGCTTCCTTTAACAATAATGAACGAATAGAACAATTAGGAACACAAAGCTGGTTGGCTCGAAATAAAAATCCATCATGCAAATAAAATTTGTCCCATCCAATGCTTGGGCTGCAATTTCCAAACACTTTACCAAAATCAACATCATTAGCATACAAATCTTTGATGAGCTCAAAACCAAGAATTTTAGCATCCATTATTGAAAGTAAAACATACCTTCTTGAAAGTGCATCAGCAACAGTGTTCTCCTTACCTTTCTTGTGCTTGATCACATATGGAAATGACTCAATAAACTCTACCCACTTTGCATGTCGACGGCTAAGCTTGCTTTGACTCTTAATATACTTGAGTGCTTCATGATCAGAATGTATTATAAACTCTTTTGGCCACAAATAATGTTGCCAAGTTTTTCCAATACTCTAACCAATGCATAAAGCTCCTTGTCATATGTAGGGTAGTTAAGTGTTGGCCCACTTAATTTCTCACTGAAATATGCAACCGGCCTACCTCCTTGCATAAGAACTCCTCCTATGCCAATCCCACTTGCATCACATTCAATTTCAAAAGTCTTACCAAAGTCGGGAAGGGCTAGCAAAGGTGCATGGGTAAGCTTCTCTTTTATAGCTTGAAAGGCTTTCTCTTGTGCGTTTCCCCACTTGAATGGAACATTTTTCTTGGTTAACTCGTTCAATGGGGCTGCCATGGTGCTAAAGTCCTTCACAAATCGCCTATAAAAGCTTGCAAGGCCGTGAAAGATCCTCACTTCTCCAATAGTGGTGGGGGTTGGCCAATCTTGAATAGGTTTGAGCTTTTCTTCGTCAACTGTGATTCCTTCACTACTTACAACAAAACCAAGGAAAATAACTTTGTTAGTGCAAAAGTCACACTTTTTCAAGTTTCCAAACAACCTTTCCTTTCTTAGAACCTCTAGGACTTGTTTTAAATGTGTTACATGCTCTTCCAAAGTCCTACTATAAACAAGGATGTCATCAAAGTACACAACCACAAATTTGCCTATAAATGCACGCAAAACATGATTCATCAATCTCATAAATGTACTAGGTGCATTACTAAGTCCAAATGGCATAACTAACCACTCATAAAGCCCATGCTTTGTTTTGAAAGCGGTTTTCCACTCATCTCCTTCTTTTATTCTAATTTGATGATAACCACTTTTTAAATCAATTTTAGAAAAGATAGTTGAACCATTTAACTCATCAAGCATATCGTCTATCCTAGGAATAGGGTGGCGATATCTTATCGTTATGTTGTTAATGGCTCGACAATCGACACACATCCGCCATGTGCCATCCTTCTTAGGTACAAACAACACCGGAACTGCACAAGGACTAAGGCTCTCCTTCACATAACCTTTGGCCATCCATTCTTGGATTTGCCTTTGAATCTCTTTGGTTTCTTCGGGATTGGTACGGTATGCTGGGCGGTTTGGCAAGGATGCTCCCGGAATGAAGTCAATTTGATGTTCTATCCCTCGAATGGGTGGCAAACCTGGTGGCATCTCATCCGGAAAGACATCTTCATAATCCTGCAAAAGAGATGTAACAACACTAGGCAAAGAAGAGGTTAGGTCGTTAGAATTCAACATAGCCTCTTTGTACACAAGTACTATGAGGTTTTGTCGAGAAAACAAAGCTTCCTTGATTTCACTCTTCCTAGCAACTAGTAAACTCTCTTTCTCTTCTTTTTCCCTCTCCTTTTTCTTTCTTCTCGCAACTTTGCTTTCTTGTTCTCCCTCTTTTGAATCTTTCATTCTTTTTTCACTCTCATTTTCACTTTCTTCTTTTCCTTTCTCATTCCTTTTCTCACACTCTCTTTTCTTTTCTCTCAAGATTTGATCTTGCAAAATTTGTTTTGGTGTCATCGGATTGAGAGTTATTGATTCTTCTCGAAGCACAAAAGAGTAACGATTTTGGAATCCATCATGTGTTACATGCCTATCAAACTGCCATGGTCTTCCCAACAGTATGTGGCATGCTTTCATTAGTACAACCTCACATAAAACCTCATCCTTATATCTTCCAATTGAAAAAAGTACCTTTACTTGCTTGGTCACCTTCAGCTCTCCACACTCATTCAACCATTGAAGCTTGTACGGGCGGTGGTGCTTGAAAGTAGGTAGACTTAATTTTTGAACCAATTCAGTACTTGCCACATTGCAACAACTTCCACCATCAATAATCATACTACGTACCTTTCCATGAACTTGACAGCGTCTATGGAACAAGTTTTCTCTTTGGCAATTATCTTCCTCCAACATCTGGGCACTAAGGGTCTTCTAGTAACAAGCAATTCTCCTTCTTCGGCATACTCTCCATCACCATCTTCTTTTGATGATTCCTCTTTGTCAGTGATTTCTTCCTCGGTTTCCAACTCTCCATGATTGTTGAAGATCATTGTACGTCGGTTAGGACACTCACTTGCTATGTGTCCTTTTCCTTGGCACTTGAAACACTTTATATCACGATTTCTTGAAGAATTGGGTTCAAGCTGTACCTTTTTGGTAGCAACTTTGTCATCATGTTTAGGATCTGCCTGCTTGAATCTTGATGTAGTAGGGGTGTCTTTCTTGGGGTTGTTCTTCCATGGACCGAATGCCGACGAGTTAGAAGTCTTCCTCAAATGTCCTCTTCGCTTGAGTTGTTGTTCCACCTTGATGGCTTGGTGTACCATTTCTTCAAGTTCTACATAGTGGTGCATCTCCACAACATCGGCGATATCCCGATTGAGCCCATGCAAGAAATGAGCCATAGTTGCTTCATTGTCCTCTATAATGTTAGTTCGAATCATGGCAATCTCCATCTCCTTGTAGTACTCATCAACACTTTTAGAACCTTGAGTAAGACGTTGGAGATGGTTGTGAAGCTCACGACGATAATAGGATGGAACGAACCTTCTCCTCATGGTTGCTCTCATCTCTTCCCATGTTGTGATGGGACGTTCACCATTCCTAACCCGTTCCTTTTGCATTTGATCCCACCAAACAAGAGCATATCAGTAAACTCAAGGGCTGTGAGTTTTACCTTTTTACTCTCCAAGTAGTTGTGGCATGAAAAGATTTGCTCGACACGCATCTCCCACTCTAAATACACTTCGGGATCACTCTTTCCTTTAAATGAAGGAATGGTGACCTTAACTCCTCCTAAGCCACCGTCTTCTTCTCTAGGTCGTCTCGGTCTATCTCTTGGCCGATTCAATCTTCTTGGCCGAATGTCCTCATATTCTTCTCCATCGCTTGGATCCTCCAAATACTCATTATAAATAGGGGGTTGAGGACGTGGATTTACAACATGTCTTTGATTTGTAGCTCTTGGACCGGCTACTTGATTCTCTACTTGATCCAATCTTTCATGAAGTCCTTCTAGTTTACGGTCAAGCAACTTCTCAAAGTGGCTTACTAAGGCTTGCATATGGAATGCATTGACCCCACCTTGCATCGTTTGTCCCGAGTTGTTGTCATCACTTGCTTGAGCAACTCCTTTATCTCGATTTTCTGCCATTTAGTAAAATGTTTTTTTTTTTTTTTGTGTTTTTATAGGAACCTCACCAAATTCTTGCCACACTCTTTTATTCTCTCTTTATTTTTCCCCTCGTGTTTCACTCCTCACTTAATAGGCTCACAATTTTGGCCCTCAATTATAGTCTCACTTCACTCAACACTCTCTAATCTAAGCTCTTGTGAAACTCAATGCTTTATCTAGTGACTCAAACACAAATGCCAATTCTTTTCTCAACCAAGTATGCGTATGTGGACGCTTCACACTCACCCGTAGCTAGAGAAAGGTCTAAAGAAGTTCGGTATAACTGGGGAAATGAAGACCAATTGGCTTACAAAGATAATAGCAAAGTAAAGTGATGAACGATTTTTTTTTGTTTCTATTTTTTTTTTTTGCTGCTCTCCTTTTTTTTTGAGCTTTTCTTTTTGCTGTTTTTCTTTAGTTTTTTTTAAATATAACAACAGGGGGGAGGTACGGAAGATTGTGGTGGTAGATAAAAGATTCAAGGTAAATCAAATGAAATAAAGAAAGCCTACCGTATCAACTTAGGCTCTGATACCACATGATATGGTATTGACCATTGGTGGCCCGATCTTTACGGCGTAGGCTAGAAATGGATAAAGTGGTTCGTGACCTGAGGAATGTAAATAGTCAACCACGTTATATGAACGTGACCTACTACTTAGAACATTCAACCAACCACGAGCACGAGTAAACCAATCCACACAACGACACACTTGGGTCGAGTACGAATTGGAGGCTATGTGAATTTGAATCACCAATCTAATAGACTAGATTGACAAAGCAAAGGTTTCACAAAAGCTAAAACAAGTGTATAACTCTCCAAAGTAAGAGAACACTCAATATTTTATAAACTAGATCAATTCTTGAATATTTCAATTGTATCCCGCATGCATGGCTGGTATGTGCCTTTTATAGGCCTAAAACACTTCCAAATTAACCTTTCATATCCCCAAGTGACTCCTTGGTGGACGTACATTCAATACTTGGTCAAAAATAACTAAAAACTATGCATTCTTGGTCATAACCGAGTAAAACCCATGCATGACCATGTGAATCCGAGAATTGGTGTATAAATGCACTTTGAATGTAGTTGAAAGGTCTCTTTTGACCACATGGCTGCACTTGACGAGTTGGGCTCCTATTGTGGGCTTCCTTGGGCTTGAATTAATGAAATTAAGCTCACAGTTTGGGCCTCCAATTGTGACTTGATCCCATTAGCAAGGACTAAGTTGGATTGGGCTTGAATTACTTCTTGCATTCTCTTCAACCTTTCTCTTGTCATTAGCCCACTTCCAATGGTTAAATCTTGGTCCATTGGATCTTGAATTTCTTTTGCTTGTTGGACGCCCTCGATATTCCTATCACCCATGGATCCGAGGCAGCACGTGTGTAATCTCCATGCATTCCCTGTCCGTGATCAATGGCTAGTGCCAATGACCCTCACAGATAACCGAGCTTAGCATGGTAGACTCATGCAATCCCAAATTGTTGGGTCCCCACGGAAATCTGTCAAGGAGGGGCCCAAGGTGATGCCAGGGATCCTTCCATAAGAAAAAATCACTTCCATCACCAATGCGATATTCCACCACTGAGCGTAACCAGCCTCTCAACCTCAACATTTTTCTCCATCCCCATGGTCCACGATTCTCCGGGATAGTCCATATCGAATCATCCCGTAGTCTGCCATGCCGCAGCCACTCGACCCAAATAGAAGTCCTATCACATCGGATGACTTCACAGAGTTTTTTGCACATCAATGCTCGATTAAGAGTTCCCATATCCTTAAGGCCAAGGCCTCCCTCCTCCTTCGGTTTGCAAATCTCCTTCCATGCAACTTTAGGGTATCCACTATTTCCCGTACCTCTCCATAAGAAGGCTCGCAATCGCTTCTCAATGTTTTTAATGACCCCTTTTGGCAAAATAAATGCTGAAGCCCAATAGACACCCATAGCCACAAGAACAGACTTAATGATTTGTACCCTGCCGGCATATGACAGTGCCAATCCCTCCCAACCATTGATCCGTGTATCGATCTTACACAGTAATGGTTGGCAGTCGGCGATAGATAATCGAGAAGAGATCAATGGTTGTTTTTGGATATTTTTAATTTATAAATAATAATAATAAACTAGTAGCCTATTTGTTTATATTCATTTTCACTTTTTAATTTTTGAAACAATAATTAAATAAGTTGAAACATATTTGTTTATATGTATTTTACTATAAATATATTAATTTAACCCCACAATTCAATATATGACGCAATTTAAAAACATATTTGTTTATATGAAATTTTATTAGAATATATTTTCCTTTATCTTTATTCTAGATTACACCCTTATAGACTATATAGACTAAGAGATAGATAGTATGGTAGAAAGAAATAGATGAATCCTTCTTTCTACCATACTATCTATCTCTTAGAATACTGCCGATTATAGTCCGCTCATTTCATTTAAGTTAAGACGTGAAATTGGAATCCTTTTCATTTGACTTCGTCAATTTTTGATAAGAACTCAGATACCTCATCGGTAAGTGGCCTTCCTGAAACCCCAACACCGCAAGTAGCTCCTCTCGTATGTTCTGGGCTGATCGGGATATGATGATGTGGCTTTTTTCAACATTGAGGCGTAACCCCGACCAATCAGCAAATCTATCTAATCCGGATTTGAAGACCCGAACAGATGCAGTATTGGCCCGGCAGAATAGGAGTAAGTCATCAGCAAACCACAGTTGGAAGATTCTAAGATCGTCACACTTCCAATGGAATGCGAAGTTCATGTCCTGCTCGATCAGCTGTAGTATTCCCATATGTAGAACCTCCATCACAAGGACGAAGAGATATGGTGATAAGGGGTCGCCCTGTCAAAGCCCTCTGGCACCCGCAAAATATCCATGTGGCTTTCCGTTCATCCCCACCGAAAAGGAAGGTGAACTGATACACTCCTCAACCCATCGACTGAAAGTTTCTGGGAAACCGAAAAGCTGAAGCACCGATAGTAGGAAATCCCATTCGACAGTGTCTTACGCCTTCCGAATGTCAACTTTCAAAGCACATCTCGGTGGGAGTCGGGCCTGATTGTAACTAGTGAAGAGTTCCTGTGCTAACATAACATTATCCCCTATGCTCCGGCCAGGGACAAACGCTGCCTGGCAGGGGCTGATAATCTTGTCCAATATCACACTCAATTTTTGGACAATAAGTTTAGCAATGATTTTATAAAGTACGTTACAGCAGGAGATAGGGCGAAAATCTGCAACAGATGTGGGAGAGTGTACCTTGGGGATAACCGTCAATATTGTGCTATTAATCTGTTTAAGAAGCTTTCCCGTAGAAAAGAAATCCAGTACTGCCTTCGTTATCTCCTGTCCCACCACCGGCCATGCTTTTTTATAGAATCCTGATATTCCCATCAGGTCCAGGTGCTATATCCTCGCCGATGTAAAAAACAGCTTTTTTTATATCCTCTGCACTGAACGGTTCAAGTAGGTGGCCTGCCTCCTCAGTTGTTATGATATGCCTCGCCCAAGGTCGAAGAAACCGAAGGTCCATCACCCTCTGACGCCTGTCTCCCCCTAGTAAGGATTGATAATAGGAGATAAATTCATGTATGACTGCATTTGGTTCCGTAATTGTAATTCCTTGGGCATCATTAATTTGCATGATCCGTCTAGCAGTCCTTCTTTGGGCAATTTTACGAAAAAACACTCTGGAGCACTGGTCACCACCCTTCATCCATTCCATCTTTGCCCTCTGCTGCAGCATGATCCTCTCCAATTCGGCCGCCTTAGCATACACAAGCCGACTGCAGTGCTCCAACAGAAGAAGAAGCTCATCCTGTCTGTTCGAGCTTACCAGCACTTGGGCCTGCTCCAGGAACCCCCTTGCCAACTCAACATTGTGAGAAAGATCCCCTTTATTTCTCCTCTGTTCTCCAAAAATAGGTTTGAGTGCCTTGAGTTTGCGGGTGACTGAGAACATAGGCACTCCCACTATTTGTTTTTTTCTGTAAAAGTAAGTTTCATTAAGTAAAATTGGTTCAGAACAACAATATGGTCCCAAAATGGTTTATCCCTCGACAGGCCAAGGGATTCGCCATAATCGAAATAATGCACGTGTACTGACTGATCTAGATAGTGTGATGCTATGTATTCGCTGTCTTATGTCTTCAATGATCAGTAATGCAATGGTGGTAGGCGTCCTCTCAGTGTGATCGAATCGTCTCAGATTTCTTTCCTTCCAAATGTGGTACACACATGATGCAAGTAGTCCTCTATAAGACATATTGATGATGTGTTTACCCCTCCATCTCCGTGAAGCCCATGTAATGTCATCTTTCCACTCACTATTGGGCCACATGAACTGTATCGTTCTTCGAATTTCCGTGAGGCATCTTCGGCTAAATCTGCATTGGAAGAATAAATGTGCATGTGTCTCTGTCAAATCTTCATTGCATAGGATACATGGGCCAAGGTGAGCAAGCCATGGTTTATTTGTCGTAGCCAACTTGCCTTGGAAGGCAAGCCATAGAATAAAGTTGTGACGTGGAATTTTAAGTGATCCCGAAAGTAGTGAAGACCAGTCTACTTTCGATCCTGGTGGGTCAAATAACTCATAAATAGCCTGTGCTGTTGGTTGATCATTCTCAAATCTCCAAATTATACGGTCTTCCCCTCCAAGAATAGTGGGGAGTGCATGTGTGATCTCCAAACACTCAAGATCCGTGATAAGGGGCCATTGCCGAACTCCTTCATGAATCACCGTGTTGAGTGTGGATGACTCATCTATTCCAAGTAGCCTCGGTCCTCGTGCGAAAGATTCACAAAGAGGGCCAAGGTGGAGCCATGGATCCTGCCACAAGAGGAAACTCCTCACATCTCCAATCCGGTAGTCCACCATATTTCGGAGAAAAATCCTTAAACGGAGGATTTTCCTCCATTCCCATGAGCCTCTTTGGTCCATAATCGTCCATATGGAGGTATGTTGTAGGTGTCCCTGGTGCAGCCAATCAACCCAGATCGATGACCTGTCGCATCTAATGACGTCACATGGTTTTTTTGTCATCAATGCACGGTTCAAGGTACTGATGTCCTTGAACCCAAGTCCTCCCTCCTCCTTTGGTCGGCATATATCTTTCCACGCAACCTTGGCATAACCACTATTCGTCATTCCCTTCCACAAGAAAGCTCGCAACCGTTTCTCAATTTCATTAATAACTTTCTTGGGTAATATAAATGCCGATGCCCAATAAACACTCATTGCTGTAAGTACAGATTTAATAATTTGTTCTCTACCAGCATAAGACAAACTGGTACCTTCCCAACCAGCAATCCGTTTGTCAATCTTCAGTAATAGTGGCCGGCAATCTGCAATAGTTAGTCGAGACGATATAAGTGGTAACCCCAGATACCTCATTGGAAGAATCCCTTGCTGAAATCCAAGTAGCGCCAACATCTCCTCACGCAGTGCTTGTGCTGAACGTGAGATAATCAGGTGGCTTTTCTGCACGTTCAGTCTGAGACCCGACCATTCGGCAAAACGATCCAGACCTGCTTTAAAGATTCTTAGAGAGTCCATATCAGCACGGCAAAATAATATCACATCATCAGCAAATCCCAACTGAAAGACCCTGGCTGCCTCGCATTCCAATGATAGGAAAATCTCTCTTCCTGATCAATCAACTGCAGGAAGCCCAAATGGAGGACTTCCATCACAAGTACAAAGAGGTAGAGTTATAGAGGGTCACCCTGCCGAAGTCCTCTTGCTCCTCGAAAGAATCCATGGGGCTTCCCATTTAGCCCAATAGAGAATGAAGGTGTTGTCACACATTCCTCAATCCACTTCACGAAAGTACTAGGGAACCCAAACATCTCCATAACTACTATCAGGAAGTCCCAATCCACTGTGTCATATGCCTTCCGGATGTCAACTTTCAGAGCACATCTAGGAGGTAGACGAGTCTGGTTATAACCCATAAAGAGTTCCTGTGCTAGCATGATGTTATCTCCAATGCTGCGTCCCGGCACAAATGCCGCTTGGCATGGATTGATCAGTTTGTCCATTATC
Organism: Sesamum indicum; assembly: GCF_026168435.1. Lineage (NCBI taxonomy): Eukaryota > Viridiplantae > Streptophyta > Magnoliopsida > Lamiales > Pedaliaceae > Sesamum > Sesamum indicum. The sequence continues at coordinate 11,633,004 of NC_142664.1, read as the reverse complement.
ACACTCAGCCTTTGGACAATGAGCTTTGCAATGATCTTATAAAGCACATTACAGTATGCTATGGGCCGAAATCACTAACCGTCATAGGGGAATGTACTTTTGGAAGGAGCGCCAACAGTGTAGTATTTATCTGCTTCAGAAGTCGGCCTGCACGAAAGAAGTCCAGTACTGCCGTAGTCATTTCTTGTCCAACAATAGGCCATGCTACTTTGAAGAAGCCCGATGAGTATCCGTCCGGGCCTGGGGCTTTGTCCTCATCAATGTCAAAACCCGCCTGTTTGACATCTGCTGGTGTGAACGGTAACTGTAAAGCGGTAGATTCCTCATTACTTAGAATGTGCCTAGCCCACGGTCTGAGAAATCGAATGTCAATAATTGATCGTCGTCTATCTCCCCCTAGCAAGTTTTGGTAATATGTGACAAACTGATTAATAACTTCTTCTGGACCTGTGTGAGTGGATCCCTGGTCATCGTTGATCTGGAAGATCCTCCTTGATGATCTTCGTTGGGTAATCTTCCGAAAGAACACTCGGGAGCACTGATCACCTCCCTTCATCCACTACATCTTCGCTCGTTGTTGTAGCATAATTTGTTCCAGTTTTGTTGCTTTGGCCAGTACGAGTCGACAACAGTGTTCTAGTTATATGAATAGCTCATCTCGTCTTCTTGAGCTAACAAGAACTTGTGCTGCTTCAAGAAACCCTTTCGCCATTTGAACATTGTGCGATAGATCCCCTTTATTTCTCCTTTGCTCTCGGAATATTGGTTTCAGTGCTTTGGGTTTGCGTGCCACAGCATACATAGGCGTACCAACAATGTTATGTTGCCATATATTCCGCACAAGGGAATAAACTCAGGTGAACGAGCGAGGTAGTTATCGAATCGGAACATACCTCCATACTGCTGTTGTCGGTCCCCATATATTACCATCGGTGAGTGGTCTGAAGTGCGTGGTGTAAGGACCGAGTAGAATGTGTTAGGGAATCGTGCCATCCATCTATCATTTATCAACATGCGGTCCAATCATTTCCAGAGGTTCCGTGCTGTCGCACTATGGTTGTGCCATGTGTACCACTCTCCTTGCATGGGTACTGGTAGTAATCCTGTATTCTGAATGGCTGCATTAAAGTCTTCCATAGCTATTCGGATATCCCCTGATGTGCCACAAACTTCGCTGAGGTCGCGAACTGCATTAAAGTCCCCTCCAATCAACCATGGGATATCAGCACAATGAATAGCTATATTTTCCAAGGCACTCCATAACTCTCTCCTATCAACCACCTCAGTAGCTTCATAAGCGACAGTAACAGCAACTGACTCATGGATTGCACGAATATTAATAAGACAATGAATAAATTGCATTCCACATTCAACCACTTCAACATCAATAAAATTATCATCCCATGCAATCCACACCTGATTACCAGAAGATCCGTAATCCACATACCATTTCCAATGGGGTAATAGAAAAGATTGAATTTGAGCTGCATTATTAATACTAACCCGAGTTTCAAGAAGACCATGAAATTGTAACCTGAATTCAGCAACGATGTCCTTCACTGCTTGTTGATGGTCTCTTTTATTCAGGCCACGAACATTCCAGATTGCTGTGTTCAACATGGATCATGAAGTATGGGGCTGCATTGATTAGGACCCCGGGCTATATAATCTGCATCGTCAATTAAGTGTAGAGCATCGAATGTATTATATACTACTATCTCCTTACCCTTCTCCTCACGACTTGCCTTCAATCCACCTCCACGAGAAGGCACTGCCGTACCCCTATCGTTTTGTTTCTCCTCGTTTCTTGAAGTACCAGCTCTCATTTTAGCTTTCCTTTCATTCGCCAATTGCGTTTGGGGAATGATAGCTTTCGGCACATACACAGCTACCGGTGGTTTAGTGGATTTAAGGGGTTTATTCATTGCACAATCTTTCGTCATATGTCCGATCATCATACAACTCATACGTTTCGGAGGTAGCAATTTGTATTCGACATCTATCTTACACGGTGTTTCCCCTCCATCCTCATTCGGTGTCATGATTATGACATGGTTTATCAACTTCTGTGTAACATCTAGTATCACGCATACACGAGCGAAATCCAGTCTCATGCATGCCCTTGTTATCGCATCTGGATATAGGGGCTTGCCCACTCCACTTGCAACTGTACTCAATCCTTCTGTTGTACAGTATTCCATAGGTAAGTGCCGAAGTTTAATCCATACAGGTATTTGTGTATGCTTCTGTTTCCTCATAGCCATACCCGGTTCCCACTTCTGGAGTACTATTGACTGCCCTTGGAACAGCCATGGTCCGCCTTCTATCACCTCTTCCATGGCAATGACATTTTTAAATTGAAAGAAGAAAAAACCATTAGCTGTCGCGGTTACCTCTTGTAAATCGGGCCAGACCGAATGCGCATATTCCTTCAGATGATGGTAATACGGCCGCTTTCCCAAAAAGTATCCAACTGCAGTAGTTTTCCAACGCTTAGCTCCATCACGCACAGTATCTAAGGATGGACGAACCACAACCTCACCATTTTGCGTCAATGGGACTATATATGAGAGCGTTTTTTGAGATGAATTATTGAAGTCTTGGGTTATTTTGATATCAATTACTGAGTTCCCATGTTCATGTAATGGAATGTTGCCAATAAATAACCCCGTCGGAGCATGATTCGCAAGAGAAGGAAGCATTTTTTTCAAGCTATTTCGCAGGCTGACATCACTGCTGACGTCAACAGAGTCAACAGTGACGTCATTAGTCAACAGGTCAACTGTAGCTGCAGATGTGACATCAGCGATGATGTCATTCCCTTCCACATCCTTTGCCACACGGTTTTCCACTCCCACTATTTGTTGCTGCCATATACTCTGCACGCTAGGAATAAAATCTGGTGATAGAGTAAGGAAGTTGTCAAACCGAAACATACCTCGAAATCGCTGCTGATTATCCCCATTAACCACCATCGGCGAGTGATCCGATGTCCGTGGAGTGAGGCATTGGTAGAATACTGATGGAAACCGCAAAGTCCATGTATCATTTGGTTAGCATACGATCAAGTCGCTTCCACAGGTTGCGAGGGCTAGCACTACAATTATGCCATGCGTACCATTCACCCAGCATCAGTAGTAGCAAAAGCGCAGTATTCTGTAGGCACGTATTAAATTCCTCCATCACCACTCTTATATCTCCCGACGTACCACATACCTCACTAAGATCCCTGACTGCATTGAAGTCACCTCCAACCAGCCAGGGAATATTAATGCATTGGACAGCTAAGGATTCTAGTGAGGCCCATAATTCTCGCCTATCAGAGACCTCAGTAGCACCATACACAATAGTAATATCAACATACTCTTGTAATGCTCTAATAGTGACACGGCATTGTATAAACTGGTTTCCCACCTCAATAATATCCACATCAGTATAGTTATAATCCCAAGCAATCCATATCCGATTTTCAATATTGTCATAATCCATAAACCATTTCCAATGAGGTATTTACGCAAAAATTCTCTCTCTAAAAAAATGTACTCTCAAAATTCTCTCTATTCTCTCACACACACTAGTACACCACTAAACACACACACACATGCCCTAGCCACAAAATCACCGGCCGGCGATGAGGAGGGGGCTCCGGCCGATGGCGAGGGGGAAGGTGATGATGGCCAGCGAGAAGTTAGTCATATTTCCGGCGAACATCATGTTTCTCCGGCAGAACCCGAGAAGACGATGAGTGAACGATTGGAAGAGGAAGACTCCAATCCTTCGTCGCATGGTATTGGCGAAGGCAAAAGCAGATTTCTGGCCGGAAAAGGAGAGATTGGGTACACTGTTTCATCATCTGTAAACTAGGGTTTTGCGCCACCAAGGAAACCGAACAGACACATATGGAAGATGAAGCGATTCTGTCCAGATCTGCCAAACAAACGATGGGGGAAGACGATCCAAGGATTGCAGAGGACGAAAACGAAATTTTGATGCGAAAAAACATGGATTTAGGCCTGAGTATGAAGGATTTCGAAGTACAGCAAAAACTAGGGTTTTCTGGAAAACGTGCGGCTGGGGAAGATGAACGGACACAAACAAAAAAACTGACGCATGATGAGATTTTTTTGACAACTGAGGGCTGCAAAACTATTGAAGGAGATGGAAAAAAATCAACCATGGAAAAAAATCGCAGCTTGACGACTGTACATGAGAAATCTAAAATAGGGTTCATTGACGGTGCTACTTCTAAAGCCGTTAATGGTGGAAGCACTGGAAGTCGTTCGCCGGCCGAATTCAATTTTGAGGAATTTATGATGCTTGTAAATAAGGTTTTGGACGGAGATGAGACATAAATGGAAGCACTCAACAATCTCAAAATCCGATGGGAAGCTAAATTCGGTCGAAGTTACAGATCTGTGGCTGCGCCGTGGTATATCAGATTCCGAAACCCTTGGCGATGCTCTATTCCGCCGCGTCGCAACATTCTGACTGGGAAACAGGCGGATGAGATGAACAATACTACTGCGGTTACTGGTTTGAGTACTTCACCGGAGAATCGATCTTCGTCGGATTCTGGACAAGTTAATTAGCCCTTGTCAGGCAGCATTCATCCCGGGACGAAGCATTGGTGACAATATTATGCTAGCCCAAGAACTGTTTATGGGATATAATCAGGCGCGACTCCCCCCAAGATGTGCATTGAAGGTGGATATCAGGAAGGCCTATGACACGATTGAGTGGGACTTCCTTGTGGCGACTTTACAGCTATTTGGGTTTTCACCAACCTTCACAAGGTGGATTGAGGAGTGTATCTCGACGACCTCTTTTTCGGTTGGTCTTAATGGAACTCCACATGGGTTCTTTGCTGGAGCTAGAGGTCTACGTCAGGGAGATCCTTTATCCCCCTTCCTGTTTGTGCTTGTTATGGAAGTTCTACATATTGGTTATATGCAATTAATTGAGCAGGATATGCAATTAAAATATCACTGGAAGTGTGAGCCAGCAAGGGTATTCCAATTGGGATTCGCGGATGATCTCCTGCTATTCTGTAGAGCTGATTTGGACTCTGTTAGAGTCCTTAAGGTGGGACTGGACCGATTTGCAGAATGGTTGGGCCTCCGATTGAATATTCGAAAGAGTCACATTATTATATCCCGGTCTGCACAAGAAAGGAAAGATCAGTTGCTATCGATCTTGGGATTTCAGGAGGGACATCTCCCGATGAGGTACTTGGGCCTTCCTTTAATTTCATCTAGATTGACTATATCTGACTGTCAGCCACTTCTGTCCAAAATTGATGCACGTATTGCGGGATGGGAGGGTATGTCGTTATCATATGCTGGGCGGCCGATTTACCATTACCGAAGATATAAGAGGTAGTCCCAAATACCTTAGTGGTAGGACCCCTTCTTGAAACCCAAGTGCTGCCAGCATCTCCTCGCGTAGTCCTTGTGCTGACCGTGAAATAATAAGATGGCTTTTCTGCACGTTTAGCTTTAGCCCCGACCACTCAGCAAATCGATCCAATCCTGTCTTAAAACTCCAATGGAATTCATATCAGCTTGACAGAATAACAATAAATCATCAACAAATCCCAACTGAAAAATCCTGGCAGTATCACACTTCCAATGGAAGGAAAATAATTCATCCTGATCAATCAACTGTAATAAACCTAGGTGTAGGACTTCCATCACAAGCACGAACAAGTAAGGCAAAAGAGGATCACCCTGTCGAAGCCCTCTGGCCCCTTGAAAGAAACCATGGGGTTTACCATTCAACCCAACAGAGAAAGAGGGTGTTGTAACACATGCCTCAATCCACTTCACGAAAGTAGAAGGGAACCCAAATAACTTCATCACAGCAATCAAGAAGTCCCACTCCACCGTATCATATGCTTTCCGAATTTTCACTTTTAAAGCACACCGGGGTGGTCGGTGGGCCTGGTTATATCCCGTAAAAAGCTCCTGTGCCAACATAATATTGTCTCCAATGCTACGTCCGGTTACAAACGCTGCTTGGCATGGACTAATGAGTTTGTCCAGAATCACACTCAACCGTTGGACAATTAACTTGGCAATAATTTTGTACAACACATTACAGCATGAGATAGGACGGAAGTCGCCAACAGTCATAGGGGAATGTACCATTGGTATGAGTGTCAAAAGTGTAGTATTTATCTGCTTTAGAAGTCGGTTCATATTAAAGAAATCCAGCACCGCCAAGATCACCTCCTCCGGGCCCGGTGCCTTATCCTCAGCAATATGAAAAACCGCCTGCTTGACATCCGCTGGTGTGAATGGCAAGAGTAAAGAGTTGGTGTCTCTTCACTCAAAAAGTGTTTAGTCCATGGCCGAAGGAAATGCAGATCTATCACAGTTCGTCGACGTTCCCCACCAAGAAGATTTTGGTAATAAGTGATAAACTCATTGATTATTACTTCTGGGTCAGCGTGGGTAACTCCATGATCATCATTGATTTGTAAAATTCTCCTTGCCGATCTCCTTTGGGCTATCTTTCGAAAGAACACTCGGGAGCATGGTCACCCTGTTTCATCCACTGCATTTTTGCACGCTATTGAAGCATAATCTATTCAAGTTTGGCTGCTTTAGCTAGTACAATCCGGCAGCAGTGTTCTAGCTGTAAGAATAGTTCATCTCGTCTGTTTGAACTGAGTACTTGCGCCATCTCAAGAAACCCTTTAGCCAGTTGGACTTTTTGAGATAAGTCCCCCTTGTTCCTCCTCTGCTCTCTAAACACTGGTTTTAGTGCTTTGAGTTTCCTTGTTTTTTTTTTTTTTTTTTTTTGGTAAATGTAAGTTTCATTAAGTAACAAAGTAGTACAGTACAACAATGTGATCATCAGTTGGTTTCTCCCTCGACAGGCCAAGGGATACGCCATAGTTTATATAAGGCTCGTGTACTGACTGAACTTTTTAAAGTAATGCTATGGATCCGTTGTCTACTATCCTCAACTATCTACAAAGCAATGGTGCTATGTGTCCTTTCGGTGTGCTCGAATCGTCTCAAGTTTCGCTCCTTCCAAATGTGGTAAACACATGATGCTAAAAGTGCTCGATATGACATGTTAACAATGTGTTTACCTCTCCATCTTCGGGAAGCCCATGCAATGTCTGTTATCCAGTCTCTATTGGGCCAAGAAAATCGTACCATTCTCCGAATTGCAGTGAGGCATTGTCGACTAAATCTGCACTGGAAGAATAAGTCGTCATGTGTTTCCGTTGCTCCCTCATTGCACAGAGTACAAGGGCCCAAGTGGGCTAGCCATGGTTTGTCCGTCGTGGCCAACTTGCCAAGTATAGCAAGCCATAGGCTCAATAAATGGCGTGGTATCTTCAGTGATCCCGAAAGTAGCGAAGACCAGCCTACTTTCGGTCCTGGTGGATCAAATAGTCTGTAAAGAGCCTGGGCTGTAGATTGTCCATGATCAAATCTCCAAACAATGCGGTCCTCCCCTCCATGGATTGTGGGTAATGCATGTGTAATCTCCAAACACTCAAAATCAGTGATAGGAAGCCAATGCCACTCTCCGCCACTGATCACCATACTGAGTTTAGCTGACTCCTCCAATCCGAGTAGTCTCGATCCCCGTGGAAATGTGTCACTTAGAGGGCCAAGATAATGCCACGGGTCCTGCCACAGATAAAATCTCATCCCATCACCGATCTGATAGTCCACCATAGGGCGGAGAAAAACCCGTAGCCTAAGAATTTTTCGCCATCCCCATGAGCCTCCATGCTCCTTAATCGTCCATATGGAAGTGTCTCGTAGCCGACCCTGGTAAAGCCATTCAATCCAGATCGAGGTTCTATCGCACCTAATAATATCACAAAGCTTCTTAGTCATTAATGCACGATTCAAGATGGAAATATCCTTGAGTCGTAATCCTCCCTCATCCTTCGGCCGGCATAAATCTTTCCAGGCTACCTTGGCGTAACCACTGGTTGTTGTCCCCTTCCACAAGAAAGTTCTCAGCTTCTTCTCAATTTCATTTGTAACTTCCTTTGGCAAGATGAACGCCGACGCCCAATATAAACTCAGTGACATGAGTACAGATTTAATAATTTGTACTCTTTTTTTTTTTTTTGGTAAATGTAAATTTCATTAATATAAGTAATGGTATAGTACAACATGTGTTCTTCAATTGGTTTCTCCCTCAACCCAAGGGATACGCCATAATCTATACAATGCTCGTGTACTGATTGTTGAAGGTAAATTGACACTAAGAATTCTGTGTTTGACATCATCAGTGATCAGGATGCTCAAAGTGGCTGGTGTCCTCTCAGTGTGTTCAAATCTCCTCAAATTCCTTTCCCTCCATATGTGGTAGACACATGCTGCAAGTAGTGTACGGTAAGCGATATTGACAATGTGCTTACCTCTCCATTTCCGCGTCGCCCACTCAATATCCATTGCCCAATCCCTGTTGGGCCAGTGAAATCGAATCCGTATGCGAATCTCAAGCAGGCACTGACGACTATATCTGCATCGGAAGAATAAGTGTGAATGAGATTCCGTAGTTCCCTCCTCGCACAAGATGCACACTCCAAGATGAGATAGCCATGGTTTATCCGTGGATGGTAGTTTGCCAAGTATTGCGAGCCATTGGCTCTCACATATTGGAGGGTGTATTCTATGTGATGAAGAAGCAACCGAGACGCATAATCACTTATTCTTCCGATGCCGATTCAGCAGAAGATGCCTTATAGCCATACGGGAAATTATTCGATTCGCAGGCCCAATCGCACATGGGCAATGGATGTGGAATGGGCAGTGAGGAAATGGAGAGGGCAGCATATCATTAATGCAGCATACCAAGCATTACTTGGGTCATTCGTTTACCATTTGTGGCGAGAAAGAAATTCCAGACGGTTCCAGCAGATTGAGCACCCCCCTAATGTATTGGCTTCCTTATTATTAACGATGTTAGGCAGAGGATATTGAGTCTAAATCTTTCTAGTTCGATTAGTACATGTGCTCTATATAGACTATGGCCTATCCCTTGGCCTGTCGAGAGAATACCCAATTAATTGTTGTACTGTACCATATTTTTCATTTTTGAAATTTACCGTTACCAAAAAAAAAAAAGTATTGCGAGCCATAAAATGAACGAATGACGAGGTATCTTCAGCGAGCCCGAAAGTAGCAAAGACCACTCTACTTTCAGCTCAGGGGGGTCAAATAATCGGTAGAGGGCCTAGGTAGTAGGCTGCCCTCCGTCAAATCTCCATACCACTCGGTCCTCTCCTCCAAAGATAACCGGCAGGTTATGTGTGATTTCCAAACATTCAAAGTCCGTGATGGGGGGCCAATGCCACTCTCCTGCTGAAATCACCGAACTGAGTTTTGCTGATTTTTCAATACCAAGATGATTTGGACCACGAGGGAATTGCTCGATAAGTGGTTAATAATTTGTACTCTACCAGCATCTGAAATAGTCATACCCTCCCAGCCAGCAATACCTTTATCAATTTTCAATAATAAAGAACGACAATCAGCAATTGTTAATCGAGAAGATAAAAGAGGTAGTCCCAAATGCCTCAATGGTAAGACTCCTTCTTGAAATTCGAGTGCTGCCAGCATCTCCTCGCGTAATCCTTGTGCTGAACGTGATATTATAAGCTGGCTTTTCTGCACGTTTAGTCTGAGCCCCGACCATTTAGCAAATCGATCCAATCCTGTTTTAAAGATTCTGATAGAATCCATATCAGCTCGACAGAATAATAGCAAGTCGTCAGCAAATCCCAACTGGAAGATCTTGGCAGTATCACACTTCCAATGAAATGAGAATAGTTCATCCTGGTCAATCAACTGTAGAAAACCCAAGTGTAAGACTTCCATCACAAGCACGAACAAGTATGGTGATAGAGGGTCACCCTACCGAAGTCCTCTGGCTCCCTTGAAGAAACCATGGGGTTTCCCATTCAGTCCAACAGAGAACGAAGGTGTGGTAATACACGCCTCAATCCACTTCATGAAAATAGAAGGGAATCCAAATAACTCCATCATCGCAAACATGAAGTCCCACTCCACCGTGTCATATGCTTTTCGAATATCCACTTTTAAAGCACACCGGGGTGGTCTGTGGGCCTGATTATAGCCCGTAAAAAGTTCTTGTGCTAGCATGATATTATCTCCAATGCTTCTTCCAGGCACAAACGCTGCTTGGCACGGGCTAATTAGTTTGTCCAGTATTACACTTAACCGTTGGACAATGAGTTTTGCGATAATCTTATACAACACATTACAGCAAGAAATTGGACGAAAGTCACCAACAGACATAGGGGAATGTACCTTTGGTATGAGTGCCAAAAGTGTTGTATTTATCTGCTTCAGGAGTCGGCCTGTATTAAAGAAATCCAACATTGCCAAAGATACGTCCTGCCCCACTATAGTCCATGCGGCTTTGAAAAAACCCGATGAATACCCATCCGGCCCCGGTGCCTTGTCCTTTGCAATGTCAAAAACCGCCTGCTTGACATCGTCTATTGTGAATGGTAAGAGTAAAGAGTTAGCGTCCTCATCACTTATTATATGTCTAGCCCATGGTCGAAGGAAACGAAGGTCTATCACATCATGTCGTCGTTCCCCCCCGAGAAGATTCTGATAATACGTGACAAACTCATTGATTACTGCTCCTGGTTCTATTTGAGTAGTTCCTTGATCATCATTGATTTGTAAGATTCTCCTTGCCGATCTTCTTTGAGATATCTTACGAAAGAACACCCGAGAGCATTGATCGCCCCCTTTCATCCACTGCATTTTTGCACGCTGTTGAAGCATATTCTGCTCAAGTTTGGCTGCTTTAGCTAGGACAGTCCGACACCACTGTTCCAGCTGTAAGAATAGTTCCTCCTGTCTGTTTGAACTAACAAGTAACTGTGCCATCTCAAGAAACCCTTTAGCCAGCTGGACATTGTGCGATAAGTGCCCTTTTTTTCTCCTTTGTTCTCTAAATACCGATTTTAATGCTTTGAGTTTCCTCGTTACCACATACATTGAGACTCCTACGATGTTATGCTGCCAGGTCTGTTGCACACTGGGAATAAACTCTGGAGAAAGAGTGAGGTAATTATCAAAACGAAACATACCTCCAAATTGTTGTTGACTATCCCCGTTAAGTATCAGCGGTGAGTAATCTGAGGTTCGTGGGGTGAGACTAGTATAACTTGATGTCGGGAACCGAGCCATCCATCTATCATTAATCAGTATTCGGTCCAATCTTTTCCAAAGGTTCCGTGGATTAGTACTGCAGTTATGCCATGTATACCATTCTCCCTGCATGGGCAATGGTAGTAATCCTGCATTTTGAATGCAACCATTAAACTCTTCCATTGCCATTCGAATATCACCCGATGCTCCACATACTTCACTCAGATCTCGCACCGTGTTGAAATCCCCTCCAATAAGCCACGGTACATCAACATTCTGCATGGCAATAGTCTCTAGAGCACCCCACAACTCTCTCCTGTCCGCCACCTCCGAAGCTCCATAAATCACAGTAAGGGCAACTAACTCATGTAGTGATCGTATAAAAACAAGGCAGTGGATAAATTGGGTACGCATTACTGGATGGGAAGGGATTTCGTTATCATATGCTGGGCGGGTACAAATCATCAAATCCGTACTTTCGATATTGAGCTTATACTGGGTATCTGCATTCATACTACCTAAAAAAGTTATCAATGAAATTGAGAAGAGGTTGAGGAATTTTCTATGTAAGGGTACGACGTCTAGTGGCTACGCCAAGGTAGCCTGGAAAGATGTGTGTCGACCGACAGATGAGGGGGGACTCGGGTTCAAGGACATCTCTACCTTGAATTGCGCATTAATGAGCAAGAAATTATGTGATGTTATCCGGTGTGACAGGACATCCATCTGGGTTCAATGGCTTTACCAAGACCGATTACGGGACACATCAATTTGGACTGTCCGTGAACATGGAGGTTCTTGGGGATGGCGGAAAATGCTCAGGCTCCGTCCTTTTCTTCGCTCTATCGTGGATTACCAGATTGGAAATGGAGATAGATTCTTTGTTTGGCAGGACCCGTGGCATCACTTGGGTCCACTTATTGAGCGGTTCCCTCGTGGTCCATGTCATCTTAGACTTGAAGAATCTGCAAAACTCAGTTCGGTGATTTCAGCAGGAGAGTGGTAATGGCCTACCATCACGGACTTCGAATGTTTGGAGATCACACATAACCTACGGCTTATTCTTGGAGGTGAGGATTGGGTGGTGTGGAGATGTGACGAAGGAAAACCTACTACTCAAGCCCTCTATCGATTATTTGATCCCCCTGAGCCGAAAGTAGGATGGTCTTCACTACTTTCGGGCTCCTTGAAGATTCCTCGTCATTCATTCATCTTATGGCTCGCAATCCTTGGCAAACTACCTACCACGGACAAATCATGGCTATCTCACCTGGGGGTATGCATATTGTGCGATGAGGGAGCTACAGAATCTCATTCACATTTATTCTTCCAATGCAGATTTAGTCGTCAATTCCTTTTTGAGATTCGCAGATGGATTCGTTTTCACTGGCCTAACAGGGATTGGGAAACAGATATTGAATGGGCGACGCAGAAATGGAGAGGTAAGCACATTATTTATAGCGCTTACCGTACACTACTTGCATCGTGTGTCTACCACATATGGAGGGAGAGAAATTTGAGAAGATTTGAACACACTGAGCGGACACCGGCCACATTGAGTATCCTAATTGTCGATGATGTCAGGCAGAGGATTCTTAGCATTGATTTAACTTCGTCAGTCAGTACACGAGCATTGTATAGATTATGGCGTATCCCTTGGGTTGAGGGAGAAACCATTTGATGATCACATGTTGTACTGTACCATTACTCTTTATTAATGAAACTTACATTTACCAAAAAAAAAACATCTAAGAAATTATCATCCCACGCAATCCATACCCGATTACCAACCAAACCATAATCTACAAACCATTTCCACTGTGGTAGTAAGAAAGATTGAATAGCAGCTACATTATTAAAACGAACTCGAGTTTCAAGAAGACCAAGAAATTGTAACTTGAACTCAGCAATAATGTCCTTCACAGCTAGCTGGTGGTCTCTTTTGTTCAGGCCACGAACATTCCATATTGCTGCATTCATCATGGATCACCAAGTAAGGGGCTGCTATGATTAGGACCCCGTGGTATCTCATCTGCATCATCAATTAAGTGTAGAGCATCAAACGTATTATATACGACAAGTTCCTTCCCCTTCTCCTCTCGACTCAATCTCCCATCAACAAACGAATATTCACGTCCATCTCTCTATTTATCTATTCCTCGAGATGGTGGTATTCTCTCCTTCTGATCCTGCACAGGTGGTGGTCTCGCAGGTCCCGTTTTAGGAATGTAAATGGTGACTGGAGGTTTAATAGGTCTCGATGATTTATGAATCTCACAATCCTTTGCAGAATGTCCTAGCGTCAAACAACTGGTACATTTTGGAGGTATCCACTCATACTCCACATCAATTTTGCACGGTGTCTCTCCCCCTTCTTCATCAGGCGTCATAATGATAATATGTTTAGGTAAGTTGGAACTCACATCCAACATCACGTATACCCGAGCGAAGTCCAATCTCGTGCATGCTCTCGTTATTGCATCCGGATATAGGGGTTTGCCAATACCGCTGGCCACCGTACTCAGGCCCTCCTCTGTCCGTAATTCAACCGGCAGGTGTCTCAATTTTATCCAAACAGGGACCTGTGTATGTTTTAATTTCCTCATCACCAAACCTGGTTCCCATTTTTGCAGCACAATTGGTTGTCCTTGAAACAACCACGGTCCACCTTCAATTGCTTCTTCCATATATGCAACAGTCTTGAATTGGAAGAAGAAAAATCCATTCGTTGTGGCCTTAACCTCCCTCAATCCAGGCCAAACGGAAAAGGCAAATTCTTTAACATGATAAAAGTACGGTTTTCTTCCAAGGAAATATCCAATCGCAGTGGTTTTCCACTTGATTGATCCATTGCGAATAGCTTCCATTGTTGGTCTTACCACCACTTCACCATTTTGTATTGTAGGAGGTATATAAGACAGAGTCCGCCGAGTTGAATTATTAAAAGCGTCAGCATGTCATCAACGCCCACATTCGATGTTGCATTCAGTTGGATGTTTCCCACAAACAAACCCATTGGAAAGGAACGCACTTGTGTAGGAAAAGGACTAGTTTTTTCTTCATTATTGCTGACATCATTGATGTCATCAGCAGTTACATCATGCATGACATCATCAACCACATCATGCAGACATCAGCGGATCCTCCCACATCATGCATGACATCATTTGACATGTCAGCCACAGATTTCTCCACATCACTGCCAACTGGTTCCACGTCAGACTGCTGTACTTCCGGCATCTCATCAGTCGTCGTCGGCGGAGGCTGTCTTTCCGTCATCGGAATCTGCCCACAATCCGGCGAAATCTGAATCTCCGGTGAAAAACTCAAATCTGAGTTTCCTTGTTACCGCATACATAGGCACCCCTATGTATAACACCGTATAACACCAGCGGTGAGTGGTCTGAGTACGTGGGGTAAGGCTAGTATAAAAAGATGTCGAGAATCTAGCCATCCATCTATCATTAACCAGCATTCGGTCTAATCTTTTCCAAAGATTCCATGGACTTGCACTGCAATTATGCCACGTATATCATTCTCCCTGCATGGGTAATGGTAGCAAACCCGCATTCTGGACGCAACTATTGAATTCTTCCATTGTCATTGAAATGTCTCCCGATGCTCCACATATTTCACTGAGATCTCGCACCGCATTGAAATCTCCTCCAATAAGCCACGAGATATCAACACTCTGCATGGCAACCTAAAGAACCCCATAACTCCCTCCTATCTGCCACCTCCGTAGCTCCATAAATCACAATAATGGCCACTGATTCACGCAGTGACCGTAGATAAACAATGAAGTGGATAAATTGTGTACCACATTCAACCACATCAACATCAATAAAATTTTCATCCCACGCAATCCAAACTCGATTACCAACCGATCCATAGTCCACAAACCATTTCCAATGTGGTATAAGAAAGATTGAATAGTTGCTACGTTATTAATACGAACACGAGTTTCAAGAAGACCAAGAAACTGTAACCTGAACTCAGCAGCATGTCCTTCACAGCTATCTGATGGTCTCTCTTGTTCAGGCCACGAACATTCCATATGGCTGTATTCATCATGGATCACCAATAGTGGGGTTGCTTTGATTAGGAACCCATGACATCTCATCTACATCATCAAGTAAGTGTAGAGCATCAAATGTGTTATATACGACAATCTCCTTACCCTTCTCCTCTCGACTCGGCCTCACGCCACCACCACGAGGAGGTTCACGCCCATCTCTCTGCTTATCAACCTCTCGAGCTGGTGGTGTAATCTCCTGATCAGACATTGGTGGTGGTCTCGTCGGTCCCATTTCAGGAACGTAAACGGCGACCGGTGGTTTAATTGGTTTGGATTTATTGAGCGCACAATCCTTCCCCGAGTGCCCTAACGTCATACAGCTGGTACATTTGGATTCATGAAACCTAGCTCACCTATAAGATAAGTGATAGCCTAAGACATCGTTGATCAAAAGTTTAGAAGTTAGTCAGGAATTTGAAACTTGACATGATTCTAGCTATAAAAGAGATTTTAGGATGGTGTCTCTCCTCCTTCCTCGTCAGGCGTCATAATGACGATATGTTTAGGCAATTTCGAGTTTACTTCCAACATTACGCATACACGAG
Source organism: Sesamum indicum (assembly GCF_026168435.1). Lineage (NCBI taxonomy): Eukaryota > Viridiplantae > Streptophyta > Magnoliopsida > Lamiales > Pedaliaceae > Sesamum > Sesamum indicum. Next base: position 11,617,213 of record NC_142664.1, on the reverse strand, counting down.
CAAAGTCCAGTCTCGTGCATGCTCTCGTAACCCCATCCAGATATAGAGGTTTGCCAATACTGCTGGCCACCGTACTGAGGCCCTCCTCTGTCCTTAGTTCTACTGGTAAGTGTCTTAGTCTAATCCAAACCGAGACCTGTGTATGTTGTAATTTCCTCATCTCCATCCCTGGTTCCCATTTCTGCAGCACAATTGGTTGTCCTTGAAACAACCACGGTCCACCTTCAATTGCTTCTTCCATAAATGCAACTGTCTTGAACTGGAAGAAGAAAAAACTGTTCGTCGTGGCCTTCACCTCCCGCAATCCAGGCCAGATGGAGAAGGCAAAATCTTTAACATGATAAAAATACGGTCGTTTCCCAAGAAAATAGCCAACCGCAGTGGTCTTCCATTTGGTTGATCCGTTGCGAATAGTTTCCATCGTAGGTCTCACAACCACTACACCATTTTGTATTGTAGGAGGTATATATGAAAGCACCCTCCGAGAAGAGTTATTAAATATGTCTGCAATTTTGTCTTCCACGTCCACATTCGAATTTGTATTCAACGGAATGTTTCCCACAAACAAACCCGTAGGAAAGGATGGCATTTGTGTAGGAAAAGGACTCATTTTTTCCATATTTTTGCTGATGTCATGCAGTACATCAGCAGCTGCATCAGCGCCTGTGTCATCCCCTACATCATTGATGAGGTCAGCATTTACATCATGCTCCATCTCAGCGTCTGCATCATCACACCTACCATCTGCCATGTCACCAACTCCTGCCATGTCAGCATAAGTCGCCGGAGATTGAGTCGCCGACACCCGAACGTCCGTCGCACCAGCAAACCATTCAGATTTCAGTGACAGCAATTTCTCACTGGCAAACTGGTTTTTCGCCGGAAAAAGCGCAGCAGCCTCCCCTTTCATTTTCCAACCCATTTCCACCATCTTTCCACGCGTTGCCGGCCGCAAGGATCCTCTGATGGCTCGTCGCAGCCCTTGCACTAGTGGAGGCGAGTCTGAAGGTAATAACAACGAAGGAAATTGCCGGCGTGAACGATCCTCACCATATTTCGCTTCCCATTTTTGTTTGAGTTCTATGAGCGCCAAGCGAAGAAATTTTGCCTCACCACTGCATTCGCCTCACCACTGCATTGGCCAAGCGAAGAAATTCTGCCATGGGAAACTGGGGTGCTGTATGTCCGCCATGAAAGGAGCTCGAAAAGGCGCCCCCAAACCCTAGTTTATGGTGGCGGCTTACATCAGTGTTATCACCGGTCAAGATGCTATCTTTATTCTTCCCCACGCCGTCCCCAACCTCTGTAAGCAATAGATCGTCCTCAATCATCGCCAGATCACCGGTATTCACTCGCGTTGATTCATCTTCCTCACGCGACCTTTCGTCTTCAATGGTTGCGCTAAACCCTAGTTCTAGGGATGACGATTCAGAACAGATTTCACCATATTTTTCGATCAGAATTTCTCCCTTATCAACCCCAACACCATTCGATTGTGAAGGAATTTGAATGTCGCCAGATTCCGCCTCCAAACCACCTCTCGTCCGTTCGTCTTCCTTCGCGAGAAAAGACGTTTCGTCTTCACAATCAGCCATAGCAGCCTCCTTGTTCTGCCCGTCGACGTCCGCCACATCTCCGACATCTGGATCATCATCGCCGGCGTCCCCACGTCTCCGGCCGGCGAGGTTGAAGTTAGGGCTTTGGAAGTGCATGTGTGTGTATTTTTTGGTGTAGTAGTGTGTGAGAGAGAAAATAGAGAGAATTGAGAGTCCATTTTTTTTCAACACACGGTTTTATTAAAGCAAGTTCTTTTTCCTTTTATACTAACTTGTTTTTATTATTACGCTTAGCAAATTTACCACACAAGTACATGGGTCTAGACCAACGTTTGGGTCAAGTTTCATGGAATTCTATGAACGTTCAATATTTAGCTGTTTTGCACGGTTTATTAAAGCAAGTTCGTTAACATTTTTACACTAACTTGTAATTATCATTATGCTTAGCAAATGTACCACACAAATACATGGGTCTACACCAACGGTTGGGTCAAGTTTCGTGGAATTCTATGAACGTTCAATATTTAGTTGTTTTGCACGATTGTTTTTTTTTCGGTAAAAGTAAGTTTCATTACGTAAAAATGGTATAGTACAACAATATGGTCTCAAAATGGTTTATCCCTCGACAGGCCAAGAGATTCGCCATAATCGAAATAATGCACGTGTACTGAATGATCTAGATAGTGTGATGCTATGGATTCGCTGTCTTATGTCCTCAATGATCAGTAATGCTATGGTGGTAGGCGTCCTCTCAGTGTGATCGAATTGTCTCAGGTATCTTTCCTTCCAAATGTGGTACACACATGATGCAAGTAGTGCTCTATAAGACATGTTGATGATGTGTTTACCCCCTCCATCTCCGTGAAGCCCATGTAATGTCATCTTTCCACAATTTGTTGGGCCACAAGAACCGTATCGTTCTCCGAATTTCCGTGAGGCATCTTCCGCTAAATCTGCATTGGAAGAATAAATGTGCATGTGTCTCTGTCAGTCCTTCATTGCATAGGATACATGGGCCAAGGTGAGCAAGCCATGGTTTATCTGTCGTAGCCAGCTTGCCTTGGATGGCAAGCCATAGAATAAAGTTGTGACGTGGAATTTTAAGTGATCCCGAAAGTAGTGAAGACCAGTCTACTTTCGGCCCTGGTGGGTCAAATATCTCATAAATAGCCTGTGTTGTTGGTCGGTCATTCCCCTCCAAAAATAATGGGGAGTGCATGTGTTATCTCCAAACACTCAAGATCCGTGATAAGGGGCCATTGGCAAACGCCCTCATGAATCACCGTGCTGAGTCTGGATGACTCATCTATTCCAAGTAGCCTCGGTCCTCGTGGGAAAGATTCACAAAGAGGGCTAAGGTGGTGCCATGGTTCCTGCCACAAGAGGAAATTCCTCCCATCTCCAATCCGGTAGTCCACCATGGTTCGGAGAAAAATCCGTAATCGGAGGATTTTCCTCCATCCCCATGAGCCTCTTTGGTCCGTAATTGTCCATATGGAGGTATGTTGTAGGCGTCCCTGGTGCAGCTAATCAACCCAGATCGATGTCTTGTCGCATCTAATGACATCACATAGTTTTTTTGTCATCAATGCATGGTTCAAGATACTGATGTCCTTGAACCCAAGTCCTCCCTCCTCCTTTGGTCGGCATATATCTTCCACGCAACCTTGGCGTAACCACTATTCGTTGTTCCCTTCCACAAGAAAGCTCGCAACCTTTTCTCAATTTCATTAATAACTTTCTTGGATAATATAAATGCCGATGCCCAGTAAACTCTCAGTGCTATAAGTACAGATTTAATAATTTGTACTCTACCAGCATAAGATAAAATGGTACCTTCCCAACCAGCAATTCGTTTGTCAATCTTCAGTAATAGTGGGCGGCAATCTACAATTGTTAGTCGAGACGATATAAGTGGTAACCCCAGATACCGCATTGAAAGAACCCCTTCCTGAAATCCAAGTAGTGCCAACATCTCCTCACGCAGTGCTTGTGCTGAAAGTGAGATAATCAGGTGGCTTTTCTGCACGTTCAGTCTAAGACCCGACCATTTGGCAAAACGATCCAGACCTGCTTTAAAGATTCTTAGAGAGTCCATATCAGCACGGCAAAATAATATCACATCATCAGCAAACCCCAACTGAAAGACCCTGGCTGCCTCGCATTTCCAATGATAGGAAAATCTCTCCTCCTGATCAATCAACTGCAGGAAGCCCAAGTGTAGGACTTCCATCACAAGTACAAAAAGGTAGGGTGATAAAGGGTCACCCTGCCCAAGTCCTCTGGCTCCTCGAAAGAATCCATGGGGCTTCCCATTTAGCCCAATAGAGAATGAAGGTGTTGTCACACACTCCTCAATCCATTTCACGAAAGTAATAGGGAATCCAAACATCTCTATAACTACTATCAAGAAATCCCAATCCACTGTGTCATATGGCTTCCGGATATCAACTTTCAGAGCACATCTAGGAGGTAGACGAGTCTGGTTATAACCCGTAAAGAGTTCCTGTGCTAGCATGATGTTAGCTCCAATGCTGCGTCCCGGCACAAATGCCGCTTGGCATGGGCTGATCAGTTTGTCCATTATCACACTCAACCTTTGGACAATGAGCTTTGTAATGATCTTATAAAGCACATTACACCATGCTATGGGCCGAAAATCACTAACCGTCATAGGGGAATGTACTTTTGGAATGAGCGCAAAAATTGTAGTATTTATCTGCTTCAGAAGTCGGCCTATACTAAAGAAGTCCAGTACTGCTGAAGTCACTTCCTGTCCAACAATAGGCCATGCTGCTTTGAAGAAGCCCGATGAGTATCCGTCCGGGCCTGGGGCCTTGTCCTCAGCAATGTCAAAAACCGCCTGTTTAACATCTGCTGGTGTGAACGGTAACAGGAAAGTGGTAGATTCCTCATTACTCAGAATGTGCCTAGCCCACGGTCTGAGAAACCGAATGTCAATAATAGTTCGTCATCTATCTCCCCCTAGGAGGTTTTGGTAATATGTGACAAACTGATTAATAACTTCTTCTGGATCAGTGTGAGTGGATCCCTGGTCATCGTTGATCTGGAAGATCCTCCTTGATGATCTTCGTTGGGCAATCTTCCGAAAGAACAATCGGTAGCACTGATCACCTCCCTTCATCCACTGCATCTTCGCTCGTTGTTGTAGCATAATCTGCTCCAGTTTTGTTGCTTTGGCCAGTACGAGTCGAAAACAGTGTTCTAGTTGTATGTATAGCTCATCTCTTCTTCTTGAGCTAACAAGTACTTGTGCTGCTTCAAGAAACCCTTTCGCCATTTGGACATTGTGCGATGGATCCCCTTTATTTCTCCTTTGCTCACGGAATATTGGCTTCAATGCTTTGAGTTTGCGTCTCACAGCATACATAGGCGTACCAATAATGTTATGTTGCCATATATTCTGCACACGAGGAATAAACTCAGGTGAACGAGCGAGGTAGTTATCGAATCGGAACATACCTCTCCATACTGCTGTTGTCGATCCCCATATATTACCATCGGTGAGTGGTCTGAAGTGCATGGTGTAAGGACCGAGTAGACTTTGTTTGGGAATCGTGCCATCCATCTATCATTTATCAACATGCGGTCTAGTCTTTTCCAGAGGTTTCGTGGTGTCGCACTATGGTTGTGCCATCTGTACCACTCTCCCTGCATAGGTACTGGTAATAGTCCTATATTCTGAATAGCTGCATTAAAGTCTTCCATAGCTATTCGGATATCCCCTGATGTGCCACATACTTTGCTGAGGTCGCGAACTGCATTAAAGTCCCCTCCAATCAACCATGTCCATCAGCACGCTGTATAGCTATATTTTCCAAGGCACTCCATAACTCTCTCCTATCAACCACCTCAGTAGCTCCATAAGCGACAGTAACAACAACTGACTCATGGATTGCACGAATATTAACAAGACAATGAATAAATTGCATTCCACATTCAACCACTTCAACATCAATAAAATTATCATCCCATGCAATCCACACCCGATTACCAGAAGATCCATAATCCACATACCATTTCCAATGGGGTAATAGAAAAGATTGAATTTGAGCTGCATTATTACTACGAACACGAGTTTCAAGTAGACCGAGGAACTGTAACCTGAACTCAGCAACAATGTCTTTGACTGCCATCTGATGATCTCTTTTGTTCAGGCCCCGAACATTCCATATTGTTGTATTTAACATGGATCACTAGCTATGGGGCTGCTATGCTTAGGACCCCGAGTCGACTCATCTGTATCATCCAGTAGGTTAAGTGCATCAAAGTTATTATATATAACAAGCGCCTTACCCCTCTCCTCACGACTTGGGCCAGTTGCATCTCTAATGTGCTCACGTCCCTCTCTCTGCTTTTCTACTAGTGGAGCAGGTGGTGGTTTGCTCTTGTTCCGATTAGGCATATGTGGTGGCCGGGATGGTATACTAGTAGCATTAGCATCCTCCCTAGGATGGTTCGTACTCCGTTCAGGCTCTTGTGGCGTCCTCATTTTGGGTACATATGCAGTGATCTGCGGTTTAGCTGGTTTTGGTTTGTTGTGAACACACTCTTTGGCAGAGTGTCCCAATGTCATACAGCTTTCGCACTTCTGAACCGTCTTCTCATCTCCATTGTCAATAACTGTGTGTGCCAATCGTAAAAATTCGTCGAGATTAAATGGCTCAACCTGCCGTCCGCCATTGAAGGATGAAGGTTCAAATCATGCACGAGACTGGACTTCACTCGAGTATGCGTGATGGTGGACGTCTCACAGAATTTACCAAATCATGTCATCATCATGACTCCAGATGAAGATGGCGGGGAGACACCATGCAAAGTGGACGTCGAATACGAATGGCTCCCAAAAAAATGCTTGGATTGTATGACAATGGGGCACTCGACTAAGGAATGTCCACTTACTAAACCCAAGAAAACAACAAAACCACCGGTGGCTGTGTATGTACCAAAACCTTTCACCGCCCGGGCCACAACCGAACCCGTTAGGGTACAGAAGCCGCATCAGGACTGTGAGGTGGTTAATGGAATGAAGAATGGTGATAACCCTACTGAAAGTAATACTACTAGACAGGATAATCGGGGTAAGGAAGTAGTCATTTATAATGCGTTTGAAGCTCTACATCTTATTGACGATACAGATGAGCAATCTAGGGGTCCTAATACAAGCAGCCCCATTGGACATGACCCATGCTGAATATTGTCGTCTGGAATGTACGTGGGCTGAATAAACGAGACCATCAGCTCGCTTTAAAGGATCTCGTCTCGGAATACAGGTTACTCTTCTTGGGCATCCTTGAAACTCGCGTTCGTATTACTAATGTGATGCATATTCAATCTTTTCTACTACCTCAATGGAAATGGTTTGTTGACTATGCAAATGTGGGAAACCGTATATGGCTTGCATGGGATGATAATGCTATTGATGTCCATATTCTTGATTTGGGTGAACAATTCATACATTGTCGAGTCACAAATAGGGCTGACAATGAAATTGTTATCATTACTGTTATTTATGGTGCTTCTGAAGTGAGTGGTCGACGTGCCCTATGGAATTCTCTACAAACCCTTGCCCCATAGTGCACGGACGTTCCATGGCTGGTGGGAGGAGATTTCAATGCAGTCCGCGAGATTAATGAGGTGTGTGGCATCTCGGGAGATATAAGGATTGCTATGGAAGATTTCAACAATAGTATTCAGGAAGCTGGATTGTTGCCAATGCCTATGCAAGGTGAATGGTATACTTGGCACAATTTTTTTTTCTTCTTTTTTTTTTTCGGTAAATGTAAATTTCATTAATAAAGAGTAATGGTACAGTACAACATGGTACAACATGGGATTATCAACTGGTTTCTCCCTCTACCCAAGGGATACGCCATAATCTATACAATGCTCGTGTACTGACTGACGATGCTAAATCAAAGCTAAGAATCCTCTGTCTGACGTCATTGATGATTAGTATGCTCAATGTGGCCGGTGTCCGCTCAGTATGATCAAATCTCCTCAAGTTCCTCTCCTTCCATATGTGGTAGACGCACGCCGCCAGTAGTGTACGGTAAGCTCTATTAATAATGTGCTCCCCTCTCCATTTCCGTGTCGCCCATTCAATATCTGTTGCCCAATCTCTATTGGGCCAGTGAAAGCGAATCCTTCTGCGAATCTCATAAAGGCACTGACGACAAAATCTGCATTGGAAGAATAAATGTGGATGAGATTCCGTAGCTCCCTCATCGCACAGTATGCACACCCCCAGGTGGGATAGCCATGATTTGTCTGTGGTAGGAAGTTTGCCAAGGATTGCTAGCCATAAGATGAACGAATGGCGAGGAATCTTCAAGGAGCCCAAAAGTAGTGAAGACCATCCTACTTTCGGCTCGGGGTGAGTGAATAATCGGTAGAGGGCCTGAGTAGTAGGTTGCCCTTCGTCACATCTCCACACCACCCGATCCTCTCCTCCGAGAATAAGCGGTAGGTTATGTGTGATTTCCAAACATTCAAAGTCAGTGATGGTAGGCCATTGCCATTCTCCTGCTGAAATCACCAAGCTGAGTTTTGCTGATTCTTCAAGTCTAAGATGGCGGGGACCTTGAGGGAATCGCTCGATAAGTGGACCCAAGTGATGCCACGGGTCCTGCCAAACAAAGAATCTGTCTCCATTTCCAATCTGGTAATCCACGATAGTGCGAAGGAAAGGACGTAGCCTGAGTATTTTTCGCCATCCCCAAGAACCTCCATGTTCACGAATAGTCCAAATCGATCTCTCACGTAATCGGTCTTGGTAGAGCCACTGAACCCATATGGATGTCCTGTCACACTGGATAACATCACATAGTTTCTTGCTCATTAATGCGCGATTCAAGGTGGAGATATCCTTGAACCCAAGTCCCCCCTCATCCATCGGTCGACACACATCTTTCCAGGCTACCTTAGCGTACCCACTGGACGTCGTACCCTTCCATAGGAAAGTCCTCAACCTCTTCTCAATTTCACTGATGACTTTCTTAGGTAATATGAATGCAGAAGCCCAATATAAGCTCAATGCTGAGAGCACTGATTTGATGATTTGTACCCGCCCAGCATATGATAATGAGGTCCCTTCCCATCCATTAATACGTGCTTCAATTTTTGAGATAAGCGGTTGGCAATCAGAGATGGTCAGCCTAGACGAGATTAAGGGAAGACCCAGGTACCTCATTGGAAGGTGGCCCTCCTGAAAGCCCAAAATATCTAGCATCTGGTCCTTCAAATTTTGAGCCGAACGTGAAATGATTAAGTGACTTTTTTGGACATTCAGCCGAAGGCCCGACAACTCCGCAAACCAGTCCAATCCCTCTTTGAAGACTCTGATGGAGTCTAAGTCAGCTTTGCACAGTAAGAGGAGGTCGTCTGCAAATCCCATCTGAAAAACCTTAGAACTCTCACACTTCCAATGATAAGTGAATTGCATGTCCTGTTCAATTCGTTGCAAGAATCCCAGATGTAAGGCTTCCATAACAAGAACAAACAGATAAGGAGAAAGTGGGTCTCCCTGTCGTAGTCCTCTCGCTCCAGCAAAGAACCCATGAGGTTTTCCATTGAGCCCAATCGAGAATGATGTCGTGGTAACACACTCCTCAATCCACCTTGTAAACGTAGGTGGAAACCCGAACAGCTGCAAAACTGCTAACAGGAAGTCCCACTCCACCGTATCATAGGCCTTCCTGATATCCACTTTAAGTGCGCATCTCGGGGGTAGGCGCATCTGGTTATATCTGGAGAAAAATTCCTGGGCTAACATAATGTTGTCCCCAATGCTTCTTCCCGGAATAAAAGCTGTCTGACATGGGCTAACTATCTTGTCCAGTAGCACACTAATTTTTTGGACAAGAAGTTTCGCAATGATCTTGTATAAAACATTGCAGCATGAAATTGGTCTGAAATCATTAACCGACATAGGCGTATGTACTTGGCACAATTGCAGCACGTCTACGAGGAGCCTATGGAAACGATTGGATAGGATACTCATCAATGATCGCTGGCTAGCACAGTTTCCTACTTCATCATATCATAGTCTTACACCCCGTACTTCGGACCACTCGCCGTTGGTCTTATTTGGGGACTCACAGCATCATAATAATGGAGGTATGTTTCGGTTCGATAATTACCTAACCCTATCGCCTGATTTTATCCCCAGTGTCCAGAATATTTGGCAACATGAGGTGATTGGCGTGCCTATGTACGCGGTGACACGTAAACTTAAGGCCCTGAAACCGGTCTTTAGACAACAAAGGAAGAATAAAGGGGATTTGTCACATAACGTCCAATTGGCGAAGGGATTTCTCGAGGAGGCACAAAACTTGGTGAGCTCGGACAGACAAAATGGACTATTCCTCTACCTTGAACACTGATGTCGTTTTGTGTATGCTAAAGTGGTCAAGATAGAACAAATTATGCTACAGCAAAGAGCTAAGATGCAGTGGATGAAGGGGGGTGACCAATGTTCCAGGGTTTTCTTCCGCAAGATCACTCAAAGAAGGGCGGCGAGGAGGATCTTGCAGATCAATGATGAAAATGGAAGCACTCACGCAGAACCGGAAGAGGTTATACATGAGTTTGTATCCTATTATCAAAACCTCTTAGGAGGTAACAGACGTCAAACATTGGTGGATATTACCTATCTCAGACCTTGGGCGAGGCATATTATTACCAATGAGGAGGCAAGCCAGTTATGTTTACCTTTTACACCGGAAGATGTGAAGAATGCCGTGTTCGACATTTCTGAGGACAAGGCTCCAGGCCCTGACGGATACTCATCTGGATTCTTTAAAGCAGCCTGGCCAGTGGTGGGGACCGAGGTTACAAGGGCGGTACTGAATTTCTTCACCACCGGAAAACTTCTTAAGCAAGTTAACTCTATCTTATTGGCTTTAATCCCAAAGGTACATAATCCTATGACTGTTGGTGATTTTAGACCTATATCATGCTGCAATGTTTTATATAAGATCATTGCTAAATTACTTGTCCAACGATTGAGTGTGGTGCTGGACAAGTTAATCAATCCGAGTCAGGCAGCGTTTATCCCGGGACGAAGCATTGGAGACAACATTCTGCTTGCTCAGGAACTGTTCACGGGATATAATCAAACGCGACTTCCCCCTAGATGCGCACTTAAAGTGGACATTAGAAAGGCCTATGACACGGTTTAATGGGACTTCCTTGTGGCGACCTTGCAACTATTTGGGTTTCCACCAACCTTCACAAGGTGGATAGAGGAATGCATCTCGACGACCTCTTTTTCGGTTGGACTTAATGGAAATCCTCATGGGTTCTTTGATGGAACGAGAGGACTTCGTCAGGGAGATCCCTTATCCCCATTCCTGTTTGTGCTTGTTATGGAAGTTCTGCATATTGGTTATCTACAATTAATTGAGCAGGATATGCAATTCACATATCACTGGAAGTGTGAGCTAGCAAGAGTATTCCAACTGGGATTCGCGGATGATCTCCTGCTGTTTTGTAGAGCTGATTTGGACTCGGTCAGAGTCCTTAAGGTGGGACTGGACCGATTTGCTGAATGGTCGGGCCTTCGGTTGAATATTCAAAAGAGCCACATTATTATATCCCGGTCTGCACACGAAGGAAAGGTCAGTTGCTATCGCTCTTGGGATTTCAGGAGGGACATCTCCCGATGAGGTACTTAGGCCTTCCTTTAATCTCATCTAGATTGACTATATCAGACTGTCAGCCACTTCTGTCCAAAATTGATACACGTATTGCGGGATGGGAGGGTATGTCGCTATCATATGCTGGATGGGTACAAATCATTAAATCTGTACTTTCAGCATTGAGCATTTATTGGGCTTCTGCATTCATACTACCGAAGGCGATCATTAAGGAAGTTGAGAAACGCCTTCGAAGGTTCCTTTGGAAAGGCACCTCAATGACGGGTTATGCCAAAGTTGCGTGGAAGGATGTTTGCAAACCGATTGGGCAAGAGGCCTAGGAATAAAAGATATTGACGCACTGAACCGAGCACTAATGACTAAGAAGTTGTGTGATGTCATTAGATGTGACCGAACGTCTATCTGGGTTGAGTGGCTACAGCTCGGACGACTACACAATAATTCCATTTGGACTGTTGACGAGAAGCGTGGATCGTGGGGTTGGAGAAAGCTGCTTCGTCTACGCAGCCTTATCAAACCAATGGTGGAGTGTTGTATTGGAGATGGGAGGAACTTCTTTTTGTGGAAGGATCCATGGCATCACCTGGGCCCCCTGATTTCTCGATTTCCACGAGGATCGAGTTTACTTGGGCTTGATAAATCTGCCAAGCTCAATACGGTTATTGATGAGGGCCAATGGCACTGGCCCCTCATAACGGATTTGGAATGCCTTCAGATTATTTATACACTACCCCAGATCCATGGTGGAGAAGATAGAATCATTTGGCGTTTCCCGGATGGCCGACCCACAGCCCAAGCCCTATACAGGCTTATCTGCCCGCCCGGACCAAAAGTAGGTTGGACGTCACTACTTTCGGTTTCACTAAAGATCCCACGACATTGTTTTATCCTATGGATGGCTTTTCAGGAAAAACTACCAGCGACAGACAAACCCTGGCTCACACACATTGGAGGGTGTATTCTTTGTGAAGAAGAAACAACCGAGACACATAATCATTTATTCTTCCGATGCCGATATAGCAGAAGATGTCTTATAGCCATACGGGAAATAATTCGATTCGATTGGCCCAATCGCACATGGGCAATGGATGTGGAATGGGCAGTAAAAAAATGGAGAGGGAAGCATATCATCAATGCAGCATACCGAGTGTTACTTGGGTCATTGGTTTACCATTTGTGGCGAGAAAGAAACTCCAGACGGTTCCAGCAAAGTGAACACCCGCCTAATGTATTGGCTTCTTATATTATTGATGATGTTAGGCAGAGGATTCTGAGCCTTAATCTTTCCAGTTCGATTAGTACATGGGCTCTTTATAGACTATGGCGTATCCCTTGGCCTGTCGAGGGACTACCCAATTAATTGTTGTACTGTACCATATTTTTATTAATGAAATTTACCATTACCGAAAAAAAAGGATGAAGGTTCAAACCCTAATTTTTGCGGTGCCTTTAGAGGAGACGATTCAGTGTCTCCTTTCTTGTTTGGATATCTTGTAAACTTCTCCACAGATCCTTGGATTCCATCATCGGCCGGAGAGGATGAAGAATCCATCTGAAATTTTTCTCGCGACTCTAATAATGGCGGCGCGTTGGTCTTCTCCATATTCAGGGCGCAAGGTACCATCTTTTCCACATGGTTGAGTTCCATTCATCTCCATGAAGCTCTTGCTGCCATTAGTTTCTTGAAAGTCGCCTTCCATCGCCGGCCGAGACTTGCGCAATCCTTCATATTCCGCGGCCGGAAAATTGTTGAAACCCACCTGGGCAGTCTCCTCGTTCTGCCCGTCAACGTTTGTCACTTCTCTGACTTCAATTTCGTCATCGCTGGTGTCTTTGCCGGTCGGTGATGGAGTTAAAGAATTTGGTTGCATGTGTGTGAAAATTTGGTGTGATAGTGTGTGTAAGAGAGAATTTTGAGTGAGAGAATTTTTGTATTTTTTGATACGCCATGTTTTGCACGATTATATTAAAGCATGTTCGTTTCCATTTTACACTAACTTGTAGTTATTGTTGTGCTTAGAAAAAATTTACCACACAAATGCATGGGACTAGACCTACGTTTGGTTCCAGTTTCGTGGAATTCTGAGAACATTAAAAAATTTAGCTGTTTTGCACGGTTTTATTAAAGCAAGTTCGTTTCCCTTATACACTAACTTGTATTTATTATTACGCTTTGCAGATTGACAACACAAATCCATGGGTGTAGCCCACCGTTTGGGTCAAGTTTCGTCGAATTCTAAGAACGTTCAAAATTTAGCTGTTTTGCACGGTTTTATTAAAGCAAGTTCTTTTTCCTTTTACACTAACTTGTTGTTATTATTACGCTTAGCAAATTTACCACACAAATGCATAGGTCTAGACCTACGTTTCGGTCAAGTTTCATAGAATTCTGAGAACGTTCAAAAATTAGCTGTTTTGCTCGGTTTTATTAAAGCAAGTTCATTTCCCTTTTACACTAACTTGTAGTTATATTAAGCTTTGCAAATTTACCACACAAATGAATGAATTTAAACCTACGTTTGGCTCAAGTTTCGTGGAATTCTGAGAACGTTCAAAATTTAGCTGTTTCCACGAATTCTATGAACGTTCAATATTTAGCTGTTTTGCACGGTTTATTAAAGCAAGTTCGTTTCCCTTTTACACTAACTTGTAATTATTATTACGCTTAGCAAATTTATCACAAAAAATGCATGGGTCTAGACCTACATTTGGGTCAAGTTCCGTTCACTACTTGCAGCATGTGTCTATCACATTTGGAGAGAGAGGAACCTGAGGTGATTTGAACATACTGAATGGATACCGAACACCATTGGTATGATGATCATCGATGACGTCAGACAGAGGATCCTCAGTATCAACACTGCTTTGTCAGTTAGTACACGAGCATTATATAGACTATGGCGTATCCCTTGGCCTGTCGAGGGAGAAACCAATTGATGATCAAATTGTTGTACTATACAATTATTTTTACTTAATGAAAATTACATTTACCCAAAATACATTTGGGTCAAGTTTCTTAGATTTCTGAGAACGTTCAAAATTATGTTGTTTTTGGGTAAGTGTAATTTTTATTAAGAAGAAAGTATAGTACAACAGTGTCCCTCATTAGGCGCTTCCCTCGACAGGCCAAGGGATACGCCACAGTCTATACAAGACACATGTGCTAATAGAGCTAGGAAGCTTAATACTAAGTATACGTTGCCGAACATCTTGTACTATTAAGTTGGCCACTACACTCGGGGGCCTCTCCTCGTGCTCAAAACGTCTCAGATTTCTCTCCCTGCAAATATGGTATACACACGATCCAAGCAGGCATCGGTAGGATATATTGATGATGTGCTTCCCACGCCATTTTCTTGCACCCCATTCAACATCACTGACCCAATCCCGATTAGGCCACTGGAATCGTACAATGCGCCGAATACTACTGAGGCATCTTCTACTAAATCTGCAGTGGAAAAACAGGTGGTTATGTGACTCCACCATGTCTTCATTGCACAGCACGCAACACCCAAGATGGGAAAGCCATGGTTTATCCGTCGTGGCGAGCTTCTCCAAGATAGCTAGCCAAAGGATAAACAAATGTCGCGGGATCTTTAAAGAACCCGAAAGTAGTGAAATCCAACCTACTTTCGGTCCTGCTGGTATCATAGCCCGATAGAATTCCTGGTGGTGGGTTTCCCACTCGAGCCTTTCCATATAATACAATCTATACCCCCATGGATCCGAGGCAGCACGTGTGTAATCTCCACACATTCCATGTCCGTGATCAATGGCCAGTGCCAATGACCCTCACAGATAACCGAGCTTAGCATGGTAGACTCATGCAATCCTAGACTGTTGGGTCCCCGCAGAAATCTGTCAAGGAGGGGCCCAAGGTGATGCCAGGGATCCTTCCATAAGAAAAAATCACTTCCATCACCAATACGATATTCCACCACTGAGCGTAACCAGCCTCTCAACCTCAACATTTTTCTCCATCCCCATGGTCCACGATTCTCCGGGATAGTCCATATCGAATCATCTCGTAGTCTGCCATACCGCAGCCACTCGACCCAAATAGAAGTCCTATCACATCGGATGACTTCACAGTGTTTTTTGCACATCAATGCTCGATTAAGAGTTCCCATATCCTTAAGGCCAAGGCCTCCCTCCTCCTGGTTTGCAAATCTCCTTCCATGCAACTTTAGGGTATCCACTATTTCCCGTACCTCTCCATAAGAAGGCTCGCAATCGCTTCTCAATGTTTTTAATGACCCCTTTTGGCAAAATAAATGTTGAAGCCCAATAGACACCCATAGCCACAAGAACAGACTTAATGATTTGTACCCTGCCGGCATATGACAGTGCCAATCCCTCCCAACCATTGATACGTGTATCGATCTTACTCAGTAATGGTTGGCAGTCGGCGATAGATAATCGAGAAGAGATCAATGGTAGACCCAGATACCTCATCGGTAAGTGGCCTTCCTGAAACCCCAACACCGCAAGTAGCTCCTCTCGTACATTCTGGGCTGATCGTTGCGTGGTAAATTTCCTAAGCGTAATAATAACTACAAGTTAGTGTAAAAGGGAAACAAACTTGTTTTAATAATACCGTGCAAAACAGCTAATATTTGAACGTTCTCAGAATTCAACGAAACTTGACCCAATCCCAGGTCTAGACCCAAGCATTTTTATTGGAAAATTGCCAAGCGTAATAATAACTACAAGTTAGTATAAAAAGGAAAAAAAACTTGTTTCAATAAAACCGTCCAAAACAGCTAACTTTTGAACGTTCTCAAAATTCGACGAAACTTGACCCAATCGTTGGTCTAGACCCTAGAATATCTGTGGTAAATTTTCTAAGCGTAATAATAACCACAAGTTAGTATAAAAGGGAAACAAACTTGTTTTAATAAAACCGTGCAAAACAGCTAAATTTTTAGCATTCTCAGAATTCGACTAAACTTGATCCAAACGTAGGTCTAGACCCAAGAATTTGTGTGTTAAATTTCCTAAGTGTAATAATAACTACAAGTTAATATAAAAGGGAAACAAATTTGTTTTAATAAAACCGTGTAAAACAACTAACTTATGAACGTTCTCAGAATTCGACGAAACTTTTTTTTTTTTGGGGGTAAGTGTAATTTTCATTTAAAAAGAAATGAGAAGTAGAGTACAACAGTGTCCCTCATTAGATCTTGACCCAATTGCAGGTCTGGACCCAAGCATTTGTGTTGTAAATTTGCGAATCGTAATAATAACTACAAGTTAGTATAAAAGGAAAACAAACTTGTTTTAATAAAACCGTGCAAAACAACTAACTTTTGAACGTTCTTAGAATTCGACGAAACTGGGAAACCCACTACCCAGGAGTTCTATCGGGCTATGATATCAGCAGGACCGAAAGTAGGTTGGATTTCACTACTTTCGGGTTCTTTAAAGATCCCGCGACATTTGTTTATCCTTGGCTAGCTATCTTGGAAAAGCTCGCAATGACGGAGTTATAATAACTACAGGTTTCTCTCAATTAGCTATCTTGGATAAGGATGCGTAGACGAAGCAGCTTTCTCCAACCCCACGATCCACCCTTCTCGTCAACAGTCCAAATGGAATTATTGTGTAGTCGTCCGAGCTGTAGCCACTCAACCCAGATACACGTTCGGTCACATCTAATGACATCACATAACTTCTTAGTCATTAGTGCTCGGTTCAGCGCGTCAATATCTTTTATTCCTAGGCCTCCTTGCCCAATCGGTTTGCAAACATCCTTCCACGCAACTTTGGCATAACCCGTCATTGAGGTGCCTTTCCAAAGGAACCTTCGAAGGTGTTTCTCAACTTCCTTAATGATCGCCTTCGGTAGTATGAATGCAGCAGCCCAATAAATGCTCAATGCTGAAAGTACAGATTTAATGATTTGTACCCGCCCAGCATATGATAGCGACATACCCTCCCATCCCGCAATACGTGCATCAATTTTGGACAGAAGTGGCTGACAGTCTGATATAGTCAATCTAGATGAGATTAAAGGAAGGCCTAAGTACCTCATCGGGAGATGTCCCTCCTGAAATCCCAAGAGCGATAGCAACTGACCTTTCCTTTCGTGTGCAGATCGGGATATAATAATGTGGCTCTTTTGAATATTCAACCGAAGGCCCGACCAGTCAGCAAATCGGTCCAGTCCCACCTTAAGGACTCTGACCGAGTCCAAATCAGCTCTACAAAACAGCAGGAGATCATCCGCAAATCCCAGTTGGAATACTTTTGCTAGCTCACACTTCCAATGATATGTGAATTGCATATCCTGCTCAATTAATTGCAGATAACCAATATGCAGAACTTCCATAACAAGCACAAACAGGAATGGGGATAAGGGATCTCCCTGACGAAGTCCTCTCGTTCCATCAAAGAACCCATGAGGATTTCCATTAAGTCCAACCGAAAAAGAGGTCGTCGTGATGCATTCCTCTATCCACCTTGTGAAGGTTGGTGGAAACCCAAATAGTTGCAAGGTCGCCACAAGGAAGTCCCATTCAACCGTGTCATAGGCCTTTCTAATGTCCACTTTAAGTGCGCATCTAGGGGGAAGTCGCGTCTGATTATATCCCGTGAACAGTTCCTGAGCAAGCAGAATGTTGTCTCCAATGCTTCGTCCCGGGATAAACGCTGCCTGACTCGGATTGATTAACTTGTCCAGCACCACACTCAATCGTTGGACAAGTAATTAAGCAATGATCTTATATAAAACATTGCAGCATGATATAGGTCTAAAATCACCAACAGTCATAGGATTATGTACCTTTGGGATTAAAGCCAATAATGTAGAGTTAACTTGCTTAAGAAGTTTCCCGGTGGTGAAGAAATTCAGTATCGCCCTTGTAACCTCGGTCCCCACCACTGGCCAGGCTGCCTTAAAGAATCCAGATGAGTATCCGTCAGGGCCTGGAGCCTTGTCCTCAAAAATGTCGAACACGGCATTCTTCACATCTTCCGGTGTAAAAGGTAAACATGACTAGCTTGCCTCCTCATTGGTAATAATATGCCTCGCCCAAGGTCTGGGATAGGTAATATCCACCAATGTTTGACGTCTGTTACCTCCTAAGAGGTTTTGATAATAGGATACAAACTCATGTATAACCTCCTCCGGTTCTGCGTGAGTGCTTCCATTTTCATCATTGATCTGCAAGATCCTCCTCGCCGCCCTTCTTTGAGCGATCTTGCGGAAGAAAACCCTGGAACATTGGTCACCCCCCTTCATCCACTGCATCTTAGCTCTTTGCTGTAGCATAATTTGTTCTATCTTGACCGCTTTAGCATACACAAAGCGACAGCAGTGTTCAAGGTAGAGGAATAGTCCATTTTGTCTGTCCGAGCTCACCAAGTTTTGTGCCTCCTCGAGAAATCCCTTCGCTAATTGGACGTTATGTGACAAATCCCCTTTATTCCTCCTTTGTTTTCTGAAGACCGGTTTCAGGGCCTTAAGTTTACGTGTCACCGCATACATAGAACAGATACTACACTTGATCTACTATTAATTCATTTTGTCGTAGGAAAACAAAATGCAAAAATTCTCTCACTAAAAATTCTCTCTCTACTACACACACTACTACACCACCAAAAACACACACTAGTGTCTTCCCCATGCAAACTCCGACCGGCGATGGAGGAGAAGCGCCGGCCGGCGACGTTTATGGTGGAGAGGACGTCGACAGCCGTTCGGTGGCCGGAGATGGAGGGGAGGAAGAGGAAGGCCGTGATGAGGAGGCAGACCATGGTGTTTTTTCGGATGAAAAGAACCTGATTTTTCCGGCAGAATATGAAACGACTCGCATAGATATGAAAGGTCGCCAGCGGGATTTGAGAAGATGCTGGTGAATAACGCCGGTTTGGAGGAAGAAGATGATGGACTGGTTAGTGCAAATGTTGAGGAAGCCACAAGAATTGATACAGATATTATTCTTGCCATTGAAAAGACGAGTTCCTTCGAGCATTACTTGGTGCATGCATATACCATATATGGCGAGAGAGGAATTTGAGACGATTTGAGCACACCCATCGGCCGGAAGCTGTATTAGCTACTTACATCATTGAAGATGTTAGACAGAGGATAATTAGTATTAATCTTTCCAGTTCTATTAGTACATGTGCACTCTACAGAATTTGGCGTATCCCTTGGTCTGTTTTTTTTTTAGTAAATGTAAGTTTCATTAAGTAAAATAATGGTACAGTACAACAATACGATGATCAGTTGGTTTCTCCCTCGACAGACCAAGGGATACGCCATAGTCTATATAAAGCTCGAGTACTGACTAATCTAGGTAATGAAATGCTGAGAATCCGTTGTCTGATGTCCTCGACTATCAGTAGTGCCATGGTATTGGGTGTTCTCTCGGTGTGCTCAAATCGTCTAAGATTTCTCTCCTTCCAAATGTGGTAAACGCATGCTGCTAATAATGCACGATAAGACATATTAATAATGTGTTTACCCCTCCATTTCCGCGAAGCCCATCTAATGTCCATAGTCCAGTCACCATTAGGCCAAGGAAACCGTATCTCTCTCCGAATTGCTGTGAGACACTGTTGACTAAATCTGCACTGAAAGAATAAGTGTCCATGTGTTTCCGTCGCTCCTTCGTCACATAAAGCACAGGGTCCAAGATGAGCAAGCCATGGTTTTTCCGTCGTGGCCAACTGGCATTGGATAGCAAGCCATAAGATAAATAGATGTCGTGGAATCTTGAGAGATCCTGAAAGTAGTGAAGACCAGTCTACTTTCGGTCCTGGTGGGTCAAATAATCTATATAGCGCCTAGGTTGTAGGTTGCCCATGCTCGAACCTCCAAATAATGCGGTCCTCCTCTCCATGTATAGTAGGTAAGGTATGTGTGATTTCCAAGCATTCAAAGTCTGTAATGGGCGGCCAATGCCAATCTCCTCCTTGAATCACCGCACTAAGTCTAGAGGACTCCTCTAAACCGAGTAATCTTGGTCCTCGTGGGAATGTGATGTTTAGAGGTCCAAGGTGATGCCACGGGTCCTGCCACAAGTAGAATTTTCTCCCATCACCAATCTGATAGTCCACCATAGTCCGGAGGAAATTCCGTAATCGGAGAATTTTTCGCCATCCCTATGATCCGCCCCGTTCCCCAATTGTCCAGATGGAAGTTTCTCGTAACCGTCCCTGGTAAAGCCATTCAACCCAAATCGAAGTCCTGTCGCATCTGATGACATCACAGAGTTTCTTTGTCATTAATGCACGATTCAGACTACAAATATCCTTTAATCCCAATCCTCACTCATCCTTCGATCGGCAAAGATCTTTCCATGCAACCTTGGGGTAGCCACTGGTTGTCGTCCCTTTCCACAAGAAAGTTCGCAGCCGTTTCTCAATTTCATTAATAACTTTCTTCGGTAGAATGAATGCCGATGCCCAGTATAAACTCAGCGCCATGAGTACAGATTTTATAATTTGTACCCTGCCTGCATAAGACAGAGAAATACCCTCCCAACCAGCAATACGTTTATCTATTTTTAATAATAATGGGCGACAATCCGAAATAGTTAATCGAGAAGATAAAAGCGGTAATCCCAAGTACTTCATCGGTAAGATCCCTTCTTGAAAACCGAGTACTGTCATCATCTCCTCACGCAATCCTTGTGCTGATCGTGAGATAATAAGGTGACTTTTATCTTCATTCAGCCTGAGCCCCGACCATTCAGCAAACCGATCCAGTCCTGTCTTAAAGACTCTAATTGAGTCCATATCAGCATGGCAGAATAACAATACATCATCTGCAAACCCCAACTGAAAAACTCTGGCTGTGTCACATTTCCAATGGAAGGAAAATAACTCATCCTGGTCAATCAGTTGCAATAATCCCAGTTGTAGAACCTCCATTACAAGCACGAATAGGTAGGGCGATACAGGGTCACCCTGTCGAAGTCCCGTAGCCCCCGGAAAGAAGCCATGAGGTTTCCCATTTAGCCCAACAGAAAAAATGTGGGTGTAGTAACACATACCTCAATCCACTTAACAAAGGTAGAAGGGAACCCAAATAACTCCATCACAGCAATCATGAAGTCCCATTCCACCGTGTCATAAGCTTTCCGAATGTCCACTTTTAAGGCACACCTGGGTCTGTTGGGGGTACCACCATTTGATTGTTGTACTTTGTACTCTTTACCTATTTTTTTAATGAAACTTACATTTCCCCCAAAAAAAAAGTTTGTTTCCCTTTTATACTAACTTGTAGTTATTATTACGTTTAGCAAATTTGCAACACAAATGCTTGGGTCTAGACCAACGATTGGGTCAAGTTTCATTGAATTCAGTGTACGTTCAAAAGTTAACTGTTTTGCACGGTTTTATTAAAACAAGTTTGTTTCCCTTTTATACTAACTTGTAGTTATTATTATGCTTAGCAAATATACCACACAAATGCTTGGGTTTAGACCAACGTTTGGGACAGGTTTTGTTGAATTCTGAGAACGTTCAAAATTTATCTGTTTTGCACGGTTTTATTAAAGCAAGTTTGTTTCCCTTTTATACTAACTTGTAGTTATTATTACGCTTAGCAAATGTATAACACAAATGCTTGGGTCTAGATCTATGTTGGGGTCAAGTTTCGTAAAATTTTGAGAACGTTCAAAATTTAGCTGTTCTGCACGGTTTTATTAAAGCAATTTTGTTTCCCTTTTATACTAATTTGTAATTCTTATTACGCTTCGAAATTTAACACACAAATTCTTGGATCTAGACCTACGTTTGTTTCATGTTTCGTCGAATTCTGAGAATGCTCAAAATTAAGCTGTTTTGCACGGTTTTATTAAAACAAGTTTGTTTCCCTTTTATACTAACTTGTAGTCATTATTACACTTGGCAAATTACAACATAGATATTTTGGTCTAGACCAACGCTTGGGTCAAGTTTCGTCGAATTCGGAGACCGTTCAAAATTTAGCTGGTTTGCACGGGTTTATTAAAACAAGTTTGTTTTCCTTTTATACTAACCTATTGTTATTATTACGATTAGCAAATTGACAACACAAATGCTTGGGTCTAGACCTGCGATTGGGTCAAGTTTCGTCGAATTCTGAGAACGTTCATAAGTTAGCTGTTTTACACGGTTTTAATAAAACAAGTGTGTTTCCCTTTTATATTAACTTGTAGTTATTATTACATTTAGGAAATTGAACACACAAATTCTTGGGTCTAGACCTGCGATTGGGTCAAGTTTCGTCGAATTCTGAGAACGTTCATAAGTTAGCTGTTTTACACGGTTTTATTAAAACAAGTGTGTTTCCCTTTTATATTAACTTGTAGTTATTATTACATTTAGGAAATTTAACACACAAATGCTTGGGTCTAGACCTACGATTGGATCAATTTTCGCCGAATTCTGAAAACGTTCAAAATTTAGCTGTTTTAAACGGTTTTATTAAAGCAAGTTTGTTTTCCTTTTATACTAACTTGTAGATATTATAACACTTAGCAAATGTATAACACAAATGCTTGGGCTAGACCTATGTTTGGATCAAGTTTCGTAAAATTCTTAGAACGTTCAAAATTTAGCTGTTTTGCACGGTTTTATTAAAGTAAGTTTGTTTCCCTGTTATACTAACTTGTAATTATTATTATGCTTAGAAATTTAACACACAAATTCTTGGATCTAGACCAACGTTTGGGTCAAGTTTCGTCGAATTCTGAGAATGCTCAAAATTTAGCTTTTTTGAGCGGTTTTATTAAAATAATTTTGTTTCCCTTTTATACTAACTTGTAGTTATTATTACGCTTAGCAAATTTACAACACAAATGCTTTGGTCTAGACCAACGTTTGGGTCAAGTTTCGTCGAATTCTGAGACCGTTCAAAATTTAGCTGTTTTGCACGGTTTTATTAAATCAAGTTTGCTTCCCTTTTATACTAACTTGTAGTATTATTACGATTAGCAAATTTACAACACAAATGCTTGGGTCTAGACCTGCGATTGGGTCAAGTTTCGTCGAATTCTAAGAACGTTCAAAAGTTAGTTGTTTTGCACGGTTTTATTAAAACAAGTTTGTTTTCCTTTTATACTAACTTGTAGTTATTATTACGATTAGCAAATTTACAACACAAATGCTTGGGTCCAGACCTGCGATTGGGTCAAGATCTAATGAGGGACACTGTTGTATTTACTTCTCATTTTTTTTTAAATGAAAATTACACTTACCCCCAAAAAAAATAGTTTCGTCGAATTCTGAGAACGTTCATAAGTTAGCTGTTTTACACGGTTTTATTAAAACAAGTTTGTTTCCCTTTTATATTAACTTGTAGTTATTATTACACTTAGGAAATTTAACACACAAATTCTTGGGTCTAGACCTACGTTTGGATCAAGTTTAGTCGAATTCTGAGAATGCTCAAAATTTAGCTGTTTTGCACGGTTATATTAAAACATGTTTGTTTCCCTTTTATACTAACTTGTGGTTATTATTACGCTTAGAAAATTTACCACAGATATTCTAGGGTCTAGACCAACGATTGGGTCAAGTTTCGTCGAATTTGAGAACGTTCAAAAGTTAGCTGTTTTGGACGGTTTTATTGAAACAAGTTTTTTTTCCTTTTTATACTAACTTGTAGTTATTATTACGCTTGGCAATTTTCCAATAAAAATGCTTGGGTCTAGACCTGGGATTGGGTCAAGTTTCGTTGAATTCTGAGAACGTTCAAATATTAGCTGTTTTGCACGGTATTATTAAAACAAGTTTGTTTCCCTTTTACACTAACTTGTAGCTATTATTACGCTTAGAAAATTTACCACACAACGATCAGCCCAGAATGTACGAGAGGAGCTACTTGCGGTGTTGGGGTTTCAGGAAGGCCACTTACCGATGAGGTATTTGGGTCTACCATTGATCTCTTCTCGATTATCTATCGCCGACTGCCAACCATTACTGAGTAAGATCGATACACGTATCAATGGTTGGGAGGGATTGGCACTGCCATATGCCGGCAGGGTACAAATCATTAAGTCTGTTCTTGTGGCTATGGGTGTTTATTGCGCTTCGGCATTTATTTTTCCAAAAGGGGTCATTAAAGATATTGAGAAGCGATTGCGAGCTTTCTTATGGAGAGGTACCGGAAATAGTGGATACCCTAAACTTGCGTGGAAGGAGATTTGCAAACCGAAGGAGGAGGGAGGATTTGGCCTTAAGGATATGGGAACTCTTAATCGAGCATTGATGTGCAAAAAGCTATGTGAAGTCATCCGATGTGATAGGACTTCTATCTGGGTCGAGTGGCTGCGGCATGGTAGACTACGAGATGATTCGATATGGTCTATCCCGGAGAATCGTGGACCATGGGGATGGAGAAAAATGTTGAGGTTGAGAGGCTGGTTACGCTCAGTGGTGGAATATCGTATTGGTGATGGAAGTGATTTTTTCTTATGGAAGGATCCCTGGCATCACCTTGGGCCCATCCTTGACAGATTTCCGCGGGGACCAAACAGTCTGGGATTGCATGAGTCTACCATGTTAAGCTCGGTTATCTGTGAGGGCCATTGGCACTGGCCATTGATCACAGGCATGGAATGCGTGGAGATTACACACGTGCTGCCTCGGATCCATGGGGGTACAGATCGTATTATATGGAAAGGTTCGAGTGGGAAACCCACTACCCAGGAGTTCTATCGGGCTATGATATCAGCAGGACCGAAAGTAGGTTGGATTTCACTACTTTCGGGTTCTTTAAAGATCCCGCGACATTTGTTTATCCTTGGCTAGCTATCTTGGAGAAGCTCGCAACGACGGATAAACCATGGCTCTCCCATCTTGGGTGCTGCGTGCTGTGCAATGAAGACATGGTGCAGTCACACAACCACCTGTTTTTCCACTGCAGATTTAGTAGGAGATGCCTCATTAGTATTCGGCGCATTGTACGATTCCAGTGGCCTAATAGGGATTGGGTCAGTGATGTTGAATGGGGAGCAAGAAAATGGCGTGGGAAGCACATCATCAATATATCCTACCGATGCCTGCTTGGATCGTGTGTATATTTGGAGGGAGAGAAACCTGAGACGTTTTGAGCACGAGGAGAGACCCCCGAGCGTAGTGGGCAACTTAATAGTAGAACAGATACTACACTTGATCTACTATTAATTCATTTTTTCGTAGGAAAACAAAATGCAAAAATTCTCTCACTAAAAATTCTCTCTCTACTACACACACTACTACACCACCAAAAACACACACTAGTGTCTTCCCCATGCAAACTTCGACCGGCGATGGAGGAGAAGCGCCGGCCGGCGACGTTTACGGTGGAGAGGACGCCGACAGCCGTTCGGTGGCCGGAGATGGAGGGGAGGAAGAGGAAGGCCGTGATGAGGAGGCAGACCATGGTGTTTTTTCGGATGAAAAGAACCTGATTTTTCCGGCAGAATATGAAACGACTCGCATAGAATATGAAAGGTCGCCGGCGGGATTTGAGAAGATGCTGGTGAATAACGCCGGTTTGGAGGAAGAAGATGATGGATTGATTAGTGCAAATGTTGAGGAAGCCACAAGAATTGATACAGATATTATTCTTGCCATTGAAAAGACGAGTTCCTTCGAGCATTACTTGGTGCATGCATATACCATATATGGCGAGAGAGGAATTTGAGACGATTTGAGCACACCCATCGGCCGGAAGCTGTATTAGCTATTTACATCATTGAAGACGTTAGACAGAGGATAATTAGTATTAATCTTTCCAGTTCTATTAGTACATGTGCACTCTATAGAATTTGGCGTATCCCTTGGTCTGTTTTTTTTTTTAGTAAATGTAAGTTTCATTAAGTAAAATAATGGTACAGTACAACAATACGATGATCAGTTGGTTTCTCCCTCGACAGACCAAGGGATACGCCATAGTCTATATAAAGCTCGAGTACTGACTAATCTAGGTAATGAAATGCTGAGAATCCGTTGTCTGATGTCCTCGACTATCAGTAGTGCCATGGTATTGGGTGTTCTCTCGGTGTGCTCAAATCGTCTAAGATTTCTCTCCTTCCAAATGTGGTAAACGCATGCTGCTAATAATGCACGATAAGACATATTAATAATGTGTTTACCCCTCCATTTCCGCGAAGCCCATCTAATGTCCATAGTCCAGTCACCATTAGGCCAAGGAAACCGTATCTCTCTCCGAATTGCTGTGAGACACTGTTGACTAAATCTGCACTGAAAGAATAAGTATCCATGTGTTTCTGTCGCTCCTTCGTCACATAAAGCACAGGGTCCAAGATGAGAAAGCCATGGTTTTTCCGTCGTGGCCAACTTGCATTGGATAGCAAGCCGTAAGATAAATAGATGTCGTGGAATCTTGAGAGATCCTGAAAGTAGTGAAGACCAGTCTACTTTCGGTCCTGGTGGGTCAAATAATCTATATAGCGCCTGGGTTGTAGGTTGCCCATGCTCGAACCTCCAAATAATGCGGTCCTCCCCTCCATGTATAGTAGGTAAGGTATGTGTGATTTCCAAGCATTCAAAGTCTGTAATGGGCGGCCAATGCCAATCTCCTCCTTGAATCACCGCACTAAGTCTAGAGGACTCCTCTAAACCGAGTAATCCTGGTCCTCGTGGGAAGGTGATGTTTAGAGGTCCAAGGTGATGCCACGGGTCCTGCCACAAGTAGAATTTTCTCCCATCACCAATCTGATAGTCGACCATAGTGCGGAGGAAATTCCGTAATCGGAGAATTTTTCGCCATCCCCATGATTCGCCCCGTTCCCCAATTGTCCAGATGGAAGTTTCTCGTAACCGTCCCTGGTAAAGCCATTCAACCCAAATCGAAGTCCTGTCGCATCTGATGACATCACAGAGTTTCTTTGTCATTAATGCACGATTCAGACTACAAATATCCTTTAATCCCAATCCCCACTCATCCTTCGATCGGCAAAGATCTTTCCATGCAACCTTGGGGTAGCCACTGGTTGTCGTCCCTTTCCACAAGAAAGTTCGCAGCCGTTTCTCAATTTCATTAATAACTTTCTTCGGTAGAATGAATGCCGATGCCCAGTATAAACTCAGCGCCATGAGTACAGATTTTATAATTTGTACCCTGCCTGCATAAGACAGAGAAATACCCTCCCAACCAGCAATACGTTTATCTATTTTTAATAATAATGGGCGACAATCCGAAATAGTTAATCGAGAAGATAAAAGCGGTAATCCCAAGTACTTCATCGGTAAGATCCCTTCTTGAAAATCGAGTACTGTCATCATCTCCTCACGCAATCCTTGTGCTGATCGTGAGATAATAAGGTGACTTTTATCTTCATTCAGCCAGAGCCCCGACCATTCAGCAAACCGATCCAGTCCTGTCTTAAAGACTCTAATTGAGTCCATATCAGCATGGCAGAATAACAATACATCATCTGCAAACCCCAACTGAAAAACTCTGGCTGTGTCACATTTCCAATGGAAGGAAAATAACTCATCCTGGTCAATCAGTTGCAATAATCCCAGTTGTAGAACCTCCATTACAAGCACGAATAGGTAGGGCGATACAGGGTCACCCTGTCGAAGTCCCCTAGCCCCCGAAAAGAAGCCATGAGGTTTCCCATTTAGCCCAACAGAAAATGTGGGTGTAGTAACACATACCTCAATCCACTTAACAAAGGTAGAAGGGAACCCAAATAACTCCATCACAGCAATCATGAAGTCCCATTCCACCGTGTCATAAGCTTTCCGAATGTCCACTTTTAAGGCACACCTGGGTCTGTTGGGGGTACCACCATTTGATTGTTGTACTTCGTACTCTTTACCTATTTTTTTAATGAAACTTACATATCCCCCAAAAAAAAAAGTTTGCTTTCCTTTTATACTAACTTGTAGTTATTATTACGTTTAGCAAATTTGCAACACAAATGCTTGGGTCTAGACCAACGATTGGGTCAAGTTTCATTGAATTCAGTGTACGTTCAAAAGTTAACTGTTTTGCACGGTTTTATTAAAACAAGTTTGTTTCCCTTTTATACTAACTTGTAGTTATTATTATGCTTAGCAAATATACCACACAAATGCTTGGGTTTAGACCAACGTTTGGGACAGGTTTTGTTGAATTCTGAGAACGTTCAAAATTTATCTGTTTTGCACGGTTTTATTAAAGCAAGTTTGTTTCCCTTTTATACTAACTTGTAGTTATTATTACGCTTAGCAAATGTATAACACAAATGCTTGGGTCTAGATCTATGTTGGGGTCAAGTTTCGTAAAATTTTGAGAACGTTCAAAATTTAGCTGTTCTGCACGGTTTTATTAAAGCAATTTTGTTTCCCTTTTATACTAACTTGTAATTCTTATTACGCTTAGAAATTTAACACACAAATTCTTGGATCTAGACCTACGTTTGGGTCATGTTTCGTCGAATTCTGAGAATGCTCAAAATTAAGCTGTTTTGCACGGTTTTATTAAAACAAGTTTGTTTCCCTTTTATACTAACTTGTAGTCATTATTACACTTGGCAAATTACAACATAGATGTTTTGGTCTAGACCAACGTTTGGGTCAAGTTTCGTCGAATTCGGAGACCGTCAAAATTTAGCTGGTTTGCACGGGTTTATTAAAACAAGTTTGTTTTCCTTTTGTACTAACCTGTTGTTATTATTACGATTAGCAAATTGACAACACAAATGCTTGGGTCTAGACCTGCGATTGGGTCAAGTTTCGTCGAATTCTGAGAACGTTCATAAGTTAGCTGTTTTACACGGTTTTATTAAAACAAGTGTGTTTCCCTTTTATATTAACTTTAGTTATTATTACATTTAGGAAATTTAACACACAAATTCTTGGGTCTAGACCTGCGATTGGGTCAAGTTTCGTCGAATTCTGAGAACGTTCATAAGTTAGCTGTTTTACACGGTTTTATTAAAACAAGTGTGTTTCCCTTTTATATTAACTTGTAGTTATTATTACATTTATGAAATTTAACACACAAATGCTTGGGTCTAGACCTACGATTGGATCAATTTTCGTCGAATTCTGAGAACATTCAAAATTTAGCTGTTTTGCACGGTTTTATAAAAGCAAGTTTGTTTTCTTTTTATACTAACTTGTAGATATTATAACACTTAGCAAATGTATAACACAAATGCTTGGGCTAGACCTATGTTTGGTTCAAGTTTCGTAAAATTCTGAGAAAGTTCAAAATTTAGCTGTTCTGCACGGTTTTATTAAAGTAAGTTTGTTTCCCTGTTATACTAACTTGTAATAATTATTATGCTTAGAAATTTAACACACAAATTCTTGGATCTGGACCTACGTTAGGGTCAAGTTTCGTCGAATTCTGAGAATGCTCAAAATTTAGCTGTTTTGAGCGGTTTTATTAAAATAATTTTGTTTCCCTTTTATACTAACTTGTAGTTATTATTACGCTTAGCAAATTTACAACACAAATGCTTTGGTCTAGACCAACGTTTTGGTCAAGTTTCGTCGAATTCTGAGACCGTTCAAAATTTAGCTGCTTTGCACGGTTTTATCAAATCAAGTTTGCTTCCCTTTTATACTAACTTGTAGTATTATTACGATTAGCAAATTTACAACACAAATGCTTGGGTCTAGACCTGCGATTGGGTCAAGATCTAATGAGGGACACTGTTGTACTATACTTCTCTTTTTTTTTTAAATGAAAATTACACTTACCCCCCAAAAAAATAGTTTCGTCAAATCCTGAGAACGTTCATAAGTTAGCTGTTTTACACGGTTTTATTAAAACAAGTTTGTTTCCCTTTTATATTAACTTGTAGTTATTATTACACTTAGGAAATTTAACACACAGATTCTTGGGTCTAGACCTACGTTTGGATCAAGTTTAGTCGAATTCTGAGAATGCTCAAAATTTAGCTGTTTTGCACGGTTTTATTAAAACAAGTTTGTTTCCCTTTTATACTAACTTGTGGTTATTATTACGCTTAGAAAATTTACCACAGATATTCTAGGGTCTAGACCAACGATTGGGTCAAGTTTCGTCGAATTTGAGAACGTTTAAAAGTTAGCTGTTTTGGACGGTTTTATTGTAACAAGTTTTTTTTCCTTTTTATACTAACTTGTAGTTATTATTACGCTTGGCAATTTTCCAATAAAAATGCTTGGGTCTAGACCTGGGATTGGGTCAAGTTTCGTTGAATTCTGAGAACGTTCAAATATTAGCTGTTTTGCACGGTATTATTAAAACAAGTTTGTTTCCCTTTTACACTAACTTGTAGTTATTATTACGCTTAGAAAATTTACCACACAACGATCAGCCCAGAATGTACGAGAGGAGCTACTTGCGGTGTTGGGGTTTCAGGAAGGCCACTTACCGATGAGGTATTTGGGTCTACCATTGATCTCTTCTCGATTATCTATCGCCGACTGCCAACCATTACTGAGTAAGATCGATACACGTATCAATGGTTGGGAGGGATTGGCACTGCCATATGCCGGCAGGGTACAAATCATTAAGTCTGTTCTTGTGGCTATGGGTGTTTATTTGGCTTCGGCATTTATTTTTCCAAAAGGGGTCATTAAAGATATTGAGAAGCGATTGCGAGCTTTCTTATGGAGAGGTACCGGAAATAGTGGATACCCTAAAGTTGCGTGGAAGGAGATTTGCAAACCGAAGGAGGAGGGAGGATTTGGCCTTAAGGATATGGGAACTCTTAATCGAGCATTGATGTGCAAAAAGCTATGTGAAGTCATCCGATGTGATAGGACTTCTATCTGGGTCGAGTGGCTGCGGCATGGCAGACTACGAGATGATTCGATATGGTCTATCCCGGAGAATCGTGGACCATGGGGATGGAGAAAAATGTTGAGGTTGAGAGGCTGGTTACGCTCAGTGGTGGAATATCGTATTGGTGATGGAAGTGATTTTTCCTTATGGAAGGATCCCTGGCATCACCTTGGGCCCCTCCTTGACAGATTTCCGCGGGGACCAAATAGTCTGGGATTGCATGAGTCTACCATGTTAAGCTCGGTTATCTGTGAGGGCCATTGGCACTGGCCATTGATCACAGGCATGGAATGCGTGGAGATTACACACGTGCTGCCTCGGATCCATGGGGGTACAGATCGTATTATATGGAAAGGTTCGAGTGGGAAACCCACTACCCAGGAGTTCTATCGGGCTATGATATCTGCAGGACCGAAAGTAGGTTGGATTTCACTACTTTCGGGTTCTTTAAAGATCCCGCGACATTTGTTTATCCTTGGCTAGCTATCTTGGAGAAGCTCGCAACGACGGATAAACCATGGCTCTCCCATCTAGGGTGCTGCGTGCTGTGCAATGAAGACATGGTGGAGTCACACAACCACCTGTTTTTCCACTGCAGATTTAGTAGGAGATGCCTCATTAGTATTAGGCGCATTGTACGATTCCAGTGGCCTAATAGGGATTGGGTCAGTGATGTTGAATGGGGAGCAAGAAAATGGCGTGGGAAGCACATCATCAATATATCCTACCGATGCCTGCTTGGATCGTGTGTATACCATATTTGGAGGGAGAGAAACCTGAGACGTTTTGAGCACAAGGAGAGACCCCCGAGCGTAGTGGGCAACTTAATAGTAGAACAGGTACTACACTTGATCTGCTATTAATTAATTTTGTCGTAGGAAAACAAAATGCAAAAATTCTCTCACTAAAAATTCTCTCTCTACTAAACACACTACTACACCACCAAAAACACACACTAGTGTCTTCCCCATGCAAACTCCGACCGGCGATGGAGGAGAAGCGCCGGCCGGCGACGTTTACGGTGGAGAGGACGCCGACAGCCGTTCGGTGGCCGGAGATGGAGGGGAGGAAGAGGAAGGCCGTGATGAGGAGGCAGACCATGGTGTTTTTTCGGATGAAAAGAACCTGATTTTTCCGGCAGAATATGAAACGACTCGCATAGAATATGAAAGGTCGCCGGCGGGATTTGAGAAGATGCTGGTGAATAACGCCGGTTTGGAGGAAGAAGATGATGGACTGATTAGTGCAAATGTTGAGGAAGCCACAAGAATTGATACAGATATTATTCTTGCCATTAAAAGACGAGTTCCTTCGAGCATTACTTGGTGCATGCATATACCATATATGGCGAGAGAGGAATTTGAGACGATTTGAGCACACCCATCGGCCGGAAGCTGTGTTAGCTACTTACATCATTGAAGACGTTAGACAGAGGATAATTAGTATTAATCTTTCCAGTTCTATTAGTACATGTGCACTCTATAGAATTTGGCGTATCCCTTGGTCTGTTTTTTTTTTTAGTAAATGTAAGTTTCATTAAGTAAAATAATGGTACAGTACAACAATACGATGATCAGTTGGTTTCTCCCTCGACAGACCAAGGGATACGCCATAGTCTATATAAAGCTTGAGTACTGACTAATCTAGGTAATGAAATGCTGAGAATCCGTTGTCTGATGTCCTCGACTATCAGTAGTGCCATGGTATTGGGTGTTCTCTCGGTGTGCTCAAATCGTCTAAGATTTCTCTCCTTCCAAATGTGGTAAACGCATGCTGCTAATAATGCACGATAAGACATATTAATAATGTGTTTACCCCTCCATTTCCGCGAAGCCCATCTAATGTCCATAGTCCAGTCACCATTAGGCCAAGGAAACCGTATCTCTCTCCGAATTGCTGTGAGACACTGTTGACTAAATCTGCACTGAAAGAATAAGTGTCCATGTGTTTCTATCGCTCCTTCGTCACATAAAGCACAGGGTCCAAGATGAGCAAGCCATGGTTTTTCCGTCGTGGCCAACTTACATTGGATAGCAAGCCATAAGATAAATAGATGTCGTGGAATCTTGAGAGATCCTGAAAGTAGTGAAGACCAGTCTACTTTCGGTCCTGGTGGGTCAAATAATCTATATAGCGCCTGGGTTGTAGGTTGCCCATGCTCGAACCTCCAAATAATGCGGTCCTCCCCTCCATGTATAGTAGGTAAGGTATGTGTGATTTCCAAGCATTCAAAGTCTGTAATGGGCAGCCAATGCCAATCTCCTCCTTGAATCACCGCACTAAGTCTAGAGGACTCCTCTAAACCGAGTAATCTTGGTCCTCGTGGGAAGGTGATGTTTAGAGGTCCAAGGTGATGCCACGGGTCCTGCCACAAGTAGAATTTTCTCCCATCACCAATCTGATAGTCCACCATAGTGCGGAGGAAATTCTGTAATCGGAGAATTTTTCGCCATCCCCATGATCCGCCCCGTTCCCCAATTGTCCAGATGGAAGTTTCTCGTAACCGTCCCTGGTAAAGCCATTCAACCCAAATCGAAGTCCTGTCGCATCTGATGACATCACAGAGTTTCTTTGTCATTAATGCACGATTCAGACTACAAATATCCTTTAATCCCAATCCTCACTCATCCTTCGATCGGCAAAGATCTTTCCATGCAACCTTGGGGTAGCCACTGGTTGTCGTCCCTTTCCACAAGAAAGTTCGCAGCCGTTTCTCAATTTCATTAATAACTTTCTTCGGTAGAATGAATGCCGATGCCCAGTATAAACTCAGCGCCATGAGTACAGATTTTATAATTTGTACCCTGCCTGCATAAGACAGAGAAATACCCTCCCAACCAGCAATACGTTTATCTATTTTTAATAATAATGGGCGACAATCCGAAATAGTTAATCGAGAAGATAAAAGCGGTAATCCCAAGTACTTCATCGGTAAGATCCCTTCTTGAAAACCGAGTACTGTCATCATCTCCTCACGCAATCCTTGTGCTGATCGTGAGATAATAAGGTGACTTTTATCTTCATTCAGCCAGAGCCCCGACCATTCAGCAAACCGATCCAGTCCTGTCTTAAAGACTCTAATTGAGTCCATATCAGCATGGCAGAATAACAATACATCATCTGCAAACCCCAACTGAAAAACTCTGGCTGTGTCACATTTCCAATGGAAGGAAAATAACTCATCCTGGTCAATCAGTTGCAATAATCCCAGTTGTAGAACCTCCATTACAAGCACGAATAGGTAGGGCGATACAGGGTCACCCTGTCGAAGTCCCCTAGCCCCCGAAAAGAAGCCATGAGGTTTCCCATTTAGCCCAACAGAAAATGTGGGTGTAGTAACACATACCTCAATCCACTTAACAAAGGTAGAAGGGAACCCAAATAACTCCATCACAGCAATCATGAAGTCCCATTCCACCGTGTCATAAGCTTTCCGAATGTCCACTTTTAAGGCACACCTGGGTCTGTTGGGGGTACCACCATTTGATTGTTGTACTTCGTACTCTTTACCTATTTTTTTAATGAAACTTACATATCCCCCAAAAAAAAAAGTTTGCTTTCCTTTTATACTAACTTGTAGTTATTATTACGTTTAGCAAATTTGCAACACAAATGCTTGGGTCTAGACCAACGATTGGGTCAAGTTTCATTGAATTCAGTGTACGTTCAAAAGTTAACTGTTTTGCACGGTTTTATTAAAACAAGTTTGTTTCCCTTTTATACTAACTTGTAGTTATTATTATGCTTAGCAAATATACCACACAAATGCTTGGGTTTAGACCAACGTTTGGGACAGGTTTTGTTGAATTCTGAGAACGTTCAAAATTTATCTGTTTTGCACGGTTTTATTAAAGCAAGTTTGTTTCCCTTTTATACTAACTTGTAGTTATTATTACGCTTAGCAAATGTATAACACAAATGCTTGGGTCTAGATCTATGTTGGGGTCAAGTTTCGTAAAATTTTGAGAACGTTCAAAATTTAGCTGTTCTGCACGGTTTTATTAAAGCAATTTTGTTTCCCTTTTATACTAACTTGTAATTCTTATTACGCTTAGAAATTTAACACACAAATTCTTGGATCTAGACCTACGTTTGGGTCATGTTTCGTCGAATTCTGAGAATGCTCAAAATTAAGCTGTTTTGCACGGTTTTATTAAAACAAGTTTGTTTCCCTTTTATACTAACTTGTAGTCATTATTACACTTGGCAAATTACAACATAGATGTTTTGGTCTAGACCAACGTTTGGGTCAAGTTTCGTCGAATTCGGAGACCGTCAAAATTTAGCTGGTTTGCACGGGTTTATTAAAACAAGTTTGTTTTCCTTTTGTACTAACCTGTTGTTATTATTACGATTAGCAAATTGACAACACAAATGCTTGGGTCTAGACCTGCGATTGGGTCAAGTTTCGTCGAATTCTGAGAACGTTCATAAGTTAGCTGTTTTACACGGTTTTATTAAAACAAGTGTGTTTCCCTTTTATATTAACTTTAGTTATTATTACATTTAGGAAATTTAACACACAAATTCTTGGGTCTAGACCTGCGATTGGGTCAAGTTTCGTCGAATTCTGAGAACGTTCATAAGTTAGCTGTTTTACACGGTTTTATTAAAACAAGTGTGTTTCCCTTTTATATTAACTTGTAGTTATTATTACATTTATGAAATTTAACACACAAATGCTTGGGTCTAGACCTACGATTGGATCAATTTTCGTCGAATTCTGAGAACATTCAAAATTTAGCTGTTTTGCACGGTTTTATAAAAGCAAGTTTGTTTTCTTTTTATACTAACTTGTAGATATTATAACACTTAGCAAATGTATAACACAAATGCTTGGGCTAGACCTATGTTTGGTTCAAGTTTCGTAAAATTCTGAGAAAGTTCAAAATTTAGCTGTTCTGCACGGTTTTATTAAAGTAAGTTTGTTTCCCTGTTATACTAACTTGTAATAATTATTATGCTTAGAAATTTAACACACAAATTCTTGGATCTGGACCTACGTTAGGGTCAAGTTTCGTCGAATTCTGAGAATGCTCAAAATTTAGCTGTTTTGAGCGGTTTTATTAAAATAATTTTGTTTCCCTTTTATACTAACTTGTAGTTATTATTACGCTTAGCAAATTTACAACACAAATGCTTTGGTCTAGACCAACGTTTTGGTCAAGTTTCGTCGAATTCTGAGACCGTTCAAAATTTAGCTGTTTTGCACGGTTTTATCAAATCAAGTTTGCTTCCCTTTTATACTAACTTGTAGTATTATTACGATTAGCAAATTTACAACACAAATGCTTGGGTCTAGACCTGCGATTGGGTCAAGATCTAATGAGGGACACTGTTGTACTATACTTCTCTTTTTTTTTTAAATGAAAATTACACTTACCCCCCAAAAAAATAGTTTCGTCAAATCCTGAGAACGTTCATAAGTTAGCTGTTTTACACGGTTTTATTAAAACAAGTTTGTTTCCCTTTTATATTAACTTGTAGTTATTATTACACTTAGGAAATTTAACACACAGATTCTTGGGTCTAGACCTACGTTTGGATCAAGTTTAGTCGAATTCTGAGAATGCTCAAAATTTAGCTGTTTTGCACGGTTTTATTAAAACAAGTTTGTTTCCCTTTTATACTAACTTGTGGTTATTATTACGCTTAGAAAATTTACCACAGATATTCTAGGGTCTAGACCAACGATTGGGTCAAGTTTCGTCGAATTTGAGAACGTTTAAAAGTTAGCTGTTTTGGACGGTTTTATTGTAACAAGTTTTTTTTCCTTTTTATACTAACTTGTAGTTATTATTACGCTTGGCAATTTTCCAATAAAAATGCTTGGGTCTAGACCTGGGATTGGGTCAAGTTTCGTTGAATTCTGAGAACGTTCAAATATTAGCTGTTTTGCACGGTATTATTAAAACAAGTTTGTTTCCCTTTTACACTAACTTGTAGTTATTATTACGCTTAGAAAATTTACCACACAACGATCAGCCCAGAATGTACGAGAGGAGCTACTTGCGGTGTTGGGGTTTCAGGAAGGCCACTTACCGATGAGGTATTTGGGTCTACCATTGATCTCTTCTCGATTATCTATCGCCGACTGCCAACCATTACTGAGTAAGATCGATACACGTATCAATGGTTGGGAGGGATTGGCACTGCCATATGCCGGCAGGGTACAAATCATTAAGTCTGTTCTTGTGGCTATGGGTGTTTATTTGGCTTCGGCATTTATTTTTCCAAAAGGGGTCATTAAAGATATTGAGAAGCGATTGCGAGCTTTCTTATGGAGAGGTACCGGAAATAGTGGATACCCTAAAGTTGCGTGGAAGGAGATTTGCAAACCGAAGGAGGAGGGAGGATTTGGCCTTAAGGATATGGGAACTCTTAATCGAGCATTGATGTGCAAAAAGCTATGTGAAGTCATCCGATGTGATAGGACTTCTATCTGGGTCGAGTGGCTGCGGCATGGCAGACTACGAGATGATTCGATATGGTCTATCCCGGAGAATCGTGGACCATGGGGATGGAGAAAAATGTTGAGGTTGAGAGGCTGGTTACGCTCAGTGGTGGAATATCGTATTGGTGATGGAAGTGATTTTTCCTTATGGAAGGATCCCTGGCATCACCTTGGGCCCCTCCTTGACAGATTTCCGCGGGGACCAAATAGTCTGGGATTGCATGAGTCTACCATGTTAAGCTCGGTTATCTGTGAGGGCCATTGGCACTGGCCATTGATCACAGGCATGGAATGCGTGGAGATTACACACGTGCTGCCTCGGATCCATGGGGGTACAGATCGTATTATATGGAAAGGTTCGAGTGGGAAACCCACTACCCAGGAGTTCTATCGGGCTATGATATCTGCAGGACCGAAAGTAGGTTGGATTTCACTACTTTCGGGTTCTTTAAAGATCCCGCGACATTTGTTTATCCTTGGCTAGCTATCTTGGAGAAGCTCGCAACGACGGATAAACCATGGCTCTCCCATCTAGGGTGCTGCGTGCTGTGCAATGAAGACATGGTGGAGTCACACAACCACCTGTTTTTCCACTGCAGATTTAGTAGGAGATGCCTCATTAGTATTAGGCGCATTGTACGATTCCAGTGGCCTAATAGGGATTGGGTCAGTGATGTTGAATGGGGAGCAAGAAAATGGCGTGGGAAGCACATCATCAATATATCCTACCGATGCCTGCTTGGATCGTGTGTATACCATATTTGGAGGGAGAGAAACCTGAGACGTTTTGAGCACAAGGAGAGACCCCCGAGCGTAGTGGGCAACTTAATAGTAGAACAGGTACTACACTTGATCTGCTATTAATTAATTTTGTCGTAGGAAAACAAAATGCAAAAATTCTCTCACTAAAAATTCTCTCTCTACTAAACACACTACTACACCACCAAAAACACACACTAGTGTCTTCCCCATGCAAACTCCGACCGGCGATGGAGGAGAAGCGCCGGCCGGCGACGTTTACGGTGGAGAGGACGCCGACAGCCGTTCGGTGGCCGGAGATGGAGGGGAGGAAGAGGAAGGCCGTGATGAGGAGGCAGACCATGGTGTTTTTTCGGATGAAAAGAACCTGATTTTTCCGGCAGAATATGAAACGACTCGCATAGAATATGAAAGGTCGCCGGCGGGATTTGAGAAGATGCTGGTGAATAACGCCGGTTTGGAGGAAGAAGATGATGGACTGATTAGTGCAAATGTTGAGGAAGCCACAAGAATTGATACAGATATTATTCTTGCCATTAAAAGACGAGTTCCTTCGAGCATTACTTGGTGCATGCATATACCATATATGGCGAGAGAGGAATTTGAGACTATTTGAGCACACCCATCGGCCGGAAGCTGTGTTAGCTACTTACATCATTGAAGACGTTAGACAGAGGATAATTAGTATTAATCTTTCCAGTTCTATTAGTACATGTGCACTCTATAGAATTTGGCGTATCCCTTGGTCTGTTTTTTTTTTTAGTAAATGTAAGTTTCATTAAGTAAAATAATGGTACAGTACAACAATACGATGATCAGTTGGTTTCTCCCTCGACAGACCAAGGGATACGCCATAGTCTATATAAAGCTCGAGTACTGACTAATCTAGGTAATGAAATGCTGAGAATCCGTTGTCTGATGTCCTCGACTATCAGTAGTGCCATGGTATTGGGTGTTCTCTCGGTGTGCTCAAATCGTCTAAGATTTCTCTCCTTCCAAATGTGGTAAACGCATGCTGCTAATAATGCACGATAAGACATATTAATAATGTGTTTACCCCTCCATTTCCGCGAAGCCCATCTAATGTCCATAGTCCAGTCACCATTAGGCCAAGGAAACCGTATCTCTCTCCGAATTGCTGTGAGACACTGTTGACTAAATCTGCACTGAAAGAATAAGTGTCCATGTGTTTCTATCGCTCCTTCGTCACATAAAGCACAGGGTCCAAGATGAGCAAGCCATGGTTTTTCCGTCGTGGCCAACTTACATTGGATAGCAAGCCATAAGATAAATAGATGTCGTGGAATCTTGAGAGATCCTGAAAGTAGTGAAGACCAGTCTACTTTCGGTCCTGGTGGGTCAAATAATCTATATAGCGCCTGGGTTGTAGGTTGCCCATGCTCGAACCTCCAAATAATGCGGTCCTCCCCTCCATGTATAGTAGGTAAGGTATGTGTGATTTCCAAGCATTCAAAGTCTGTAATGGGCGGCCAATGCCAATCTCCTCCTTGAATCACCGCACTAAGTCTAGAGGACTCCTCTAAACCGAGTAATCTTGGTCCTCGTGGGAAGGTGATGTTTAGAGGTCCAAGGTGATGCCACGGGTCCTGCCACAAGTAGAATTTTCTCCCATCACCAATCTGATAGTCCACCATAGTGCGGAGGAAATTCTGTAATCGGAGAATTTTTCGCCATCCCCATGATCCGCCCCGTTCCCCAATTGTCCAGATGGAAGTTTCTCGTAACCGTCCCTGGTAAAGCCATTCAACCCAAATCGAAGTCCTGTCGCATCTGATGACATCACAGAGTTTCTTTGTCATTAATGCACGATTCAGACTACAAATATCCTTTAATCCCAATCCTCACTCATCCTTCGATCGGCAAAGATCTTTCCATGCAACCTTGGGGTAGCCACTGGTTGTCGTCCCTTTCCACAAGAAAGTTCGCAGCCGTTTCTCAATTTCATTAATAACTTTCTTCGGTAGAATGAATGCCGATGCCCAGTATAAACTCAGCGCCATGAGTACAGATTTTATAATTTGTACCCTGCCTGCATAAGACAGAGAAATACCCTCCCAACCAGCAATACGTTTATCTATTTTTAATAATAATGGGCGACAATCCGAAATAGTTAATCGAGAAGATAAAAGCGGTAATCCCAAGTACTTCATCGGTAAGATCCCTTCTTGAAAACCGAGTACTGTCATCATCTCCTCACGCAATCCTTGTGCTGATCGTGAGATAATAAGGTGACTTTTATCTTCATTCAGCCAGAGCCCCGACCATTCAGCAAACCGATCCAGTCCTGTCTTAAAGACTCTAATTGAGTCCATATCAGCATGGCAGAATAACAATACATCATCTGCAAACCCCAACTGAAAAACTCTGGCTGTGTCACATTTCCAATGGAAGGAAAATAACTCATCCTGGTCAATCAGTTGCAATAATCCCAGTTGTAGAACCTCCATTACAAGCACGAATAGGTAGGGCGATACAGGGTCACCCTGTCGAAGTCCCCTAGCCCCCGGAAAGAAGCCATGAGGTTTCCCATTTAGCCCAACAGAAAATGTGGGTGTAGTAACACATACCTCAATCCACTTAACAAAGGTAGAAGGGAACCCAAATAACTCCATCACAGCAATCATGAAGTCCCATTCCACCGTGTCATAAGCTTTCCGAATGTCCACTTTTAAGGCACACCTGGGTCTGTTGGGGGTACCACCATTTGATTGTTGTACTTCGTACTCTTTACCTATTTTTTTAATGAAACTTACATATCCCCCAAAAAAAAAAGTTTGCTTTCCTTTTATACTAACTTGTAGTTATTATTACGTTTAGCAAATTTGCAACACAAATGCTTGGGTCTAGACCAACGATTGGGTCAAGTTTCATTGAATTCAGTGTACGTTCAAAAGTTAACTGTTTTGCACGGTTTTATTAAAACAAGT
The DNA here is from genome assembly GCF_026168435.1 of Sesamum indicum. Lineage (NCBI taxonomy): Eukaryota > Viridiplantae > Streptophyta > Magnoliopsida > Lamiales > Pedaliaceae > Sesamum > Sesamum indicum. Next base: position 11,576,099 of record NC_142664.1, on the reverse strand, counting down.
TTGTTTCCCTTTTATACTAACTTGTAGTTATTATTATGCTTAGCAAATATACCACACAAATGCTTGGGTTTAGACCAACGTTTGGGACAGGTTTTGTTGAATTCTGAGAACGTTCAAAATTTATCTGTTTTGCACGGTTTTATTAAAGCAAGTTTGTTTCCCTTTTATACTAACTTGTAGTTATTATTACGCTTAGCAAATGTATAACACAAATGCTTGGGTCTAGATCTATGTTGGGGTCAAGTTTCGTAAAATTTTGAGAACGTTCAAAATTTAGCTGTTCTGCACGGTTTTATTAAAGCAATTTTGTTTCCCTTTTATACTAACTTGTAATTCTTATTACGCTTAGAAATTTAACACACAAATTCTTGGATCTAGACCTACGTTTGGGTCATGTTTCGTCGAATTCTGAGAATGCTCAAAATTAAGCTGTTTTGCACGGTTTTATTAAAACAAGTTTGTTTCCCTTTTATACTAACTTGTAGTCATTATTACACTTGGCAAATTACAACATAGATGTTTTGGTCTAGACCAACGTTTGGGTCAAGTTTCGTCGAATTCGGAGACCGTCAAAATTTAGCTGGTTTGCACGGGTTTATTAAAACAAGTTTGTTTTCCTTTTGTACTAACCTGTTGTTATTATTACGATTAGCAAATTGACAACACAAATGCTTGGGTCTAGACCTGCGATTGGGTCAAGTTTCGTCGAATTCTGAGAACGTTCATAAGTTAGCTGTTTTACACGGTTTTATTAAAACAAGTGTGTTTCCCTTTTATATTAACTTTAGTTATTATTACATTTAGGAAATTTAACACACAAATTCTTGGGTCTAGACCTGCGATTGGGTCAAGTTTCGTCGAATTCTGAGAACGTTCATAAGTTAGCTGTTTTACACGGTTTTATTAAAACAAGTGTGTTTCCCTTTTATATTAACTTGTAGTTATTATTACATTTAGGAAATTTAACACACAAATGCTTGGGTCTAGACCTACGATTGGATCAATTTTCGTCGAATTCTGAGAACATTCAAAATTTAGCTGTTTTGCACGGTTTTATAAAAGCAAGTTTGTTTTCTTTTTATACTAACTTGTAGATATTATAACACTTAGCAAATGTATAACACAAATGCTTGGGCTAGACCTATGTTTGGTTCAAGTTTCGTAAAATTCTGAGAAAGTTCAAAATTTAGCTGTTCTGCACGGTTTTATTAAAGTAAGTTTGTTTCCCTGTTATACTAACTTGTAATAATTATTATGCTTAGAAATTTAACACACAAATTCTTGGATCTGGACCTACGTTAGGGTCAAGTTTCGTCGAATTCTGAGAATGCTCAAAATTTAGCTGTTTTGAGCGGTTTTATTAAAATAATTTTGTTTCCCTTTTATACTAACTTGTAGTTATTATTACGCTTAGCAAATTTACAACACAAATGCTTTGGTCTAGACCAACGTTTTGGTCAAGTTTTGTCCAATTCTGAGACCGTTCAAAATTTAGCTGTTTTGCACGGTTTTATCAAATCAAGTTTGCTTCCCTTTTATACTAACTTGTAGTATTATTACGATTAGCAAATTTACAACACAAATGCTTGGGTCTAGACCTGCGATTGGGTCAAGATCTAATGAGGGACACTGTTGTACTATACTTCTCTTTTTTTTTTTAAATGAAAATTACACTTACCCCCCAAAAAAATAGTTTCGTCAAATTCTGAGAACGTTCATAAGTTAGCAGTTTTACACGGTTTTATTAAAACAAGTTTGTTTCCCTTTTATATTAACTTGTAGTTATTATTACACTTAGGAAATTTAACACACAGATTCTTGGGTCTAGACCTACGTTTGGATCAAGTTTAGTCGAATTATGAGAATGCTCAAAATTTAGCTGTTTTGCACGGTTTTATTAAAACAAGTTTGTTTCCCTTTTATACTAACTTGTGGTTATTATTACGCTTAGAAAATTTACCACAGATATTCTAGGGTCTAGTCCAACGATTGGGTCAAGTTTCGTCGAATTTTGAGAACGTTCAAAAGTTAGCTGTTTTGGACGGTTTATTGAAACAAGTTTTTTTTCCTTTTTATACTAACTTGTAGTTATTATTACGCTTGGCAATTTTCCAAAAAAATGCTTGGGTCTAGACCTGGGATTGGGTCAAGTTTCGTTGAATTCTGAGAACGTTCAAATATTAGCTGTTTTGCACGGTATTATTAAAACAAGTTTGTTTCCCTTTTACACTAACTTGTAGTTATTATTACGCTTAGAAAATTTACCACACAACGATCAGCCCAGAATGTACGAGAGGAGCTACTTGCGGTGTTGGGGTTTCAGGAAGGCCACTTACCAATGAGGTATTTGGGTCTACCATTGATCTCTTCTCGATTATCTATCGCCGACTGCCAACCATTACTGAGTAAGATCGATACACGTATCAATGGTTGGGAGGGATTGGCACTGCCATATGCCGGCAGGGTACAAATCATTAAGTCTGTTCTTGTGGCTATGGGTGTTTATTGGGCTTCGGCATTTATTTTTCCTAAAGGGGTCATTAAAGATATTGAGAAGCGATTGCGAGCTTTCTTATGGAGAGGTACCGGAAATAGTTGATACCCTAAAGTTGCGTGGAAGGAGATTTGCAAACCGAAGGAGGAGGGAGGATTTGGCCTTAAGGATATGGGAACTCTTAATCGAGCATTGATGTGCAAAAAGCTATGTGAAGTCATCCGATGTGATAGGACTTCTATCTGGGTCGAGTGGCTGCGGCATGGCAGACTACGAGATGATTCGATATGGTCTATCCCGGAGAATCGTGGACCATGGGGATGGAGAAAAATGTTGAGGTTGAGAGGCTGGTTACGCTCAGTGGTGGAATATCGTATTGGTGATGGAAGTGATTTTTCCTTATGGAAGGATCCCTGGCATCACCTTGGGCCCCTCCTTGACAGATTTCCGCGGGGACCAAATAGTCTGGGATTGCATGAGTCTACCATGTTAAGCTCGGTTATCTGTGAGGGCCATTGGCACTGGCCATTGATCACAGGCATGGAATGCGTGGAGATTACACACGTGCTGCCTCGGATCCATGGGGGTACAGATCGTATTATATGGAAAGGTTCGAGTGGGAAACCCACTACCCAGGAGTTCTATCGGGCTATGATATCTGCAGGACCGAAAGTAGGTTGGATTTCACTACTTTCGGGTTCTTTAAAGATCCCGCGACATTTGTTTATCCTTGGCTAGCTATCTTGGAGAAGCTCGCAACGACGGATAAACCATGGCTCTCCCATCTAGGGTGCTGCGTGCTGTGCAATGAAGACATGGTGGAGTCACACAACCACCTGTTTTTCCACTGCAGATTTAGTAGGAGATGCCTCATTAGTATTAGGCGCATTGTACGATTCCAGTGGCCTAATAGGGATTGGGTCAGTGATGTTGAATGGGGAGCAAGAAAATGGCGTGGGAAGCACATCATCAATATATCCTACCGATGCCTGCTTGGATCGTGTGTATACCATATTTGGAGGGAGAGAAACCTGAGACGTTTTGAGCACAAGGAGAGACCCCCGAGCGTAGTGGGCAACTTAATAGTAGAACAGGTACTACACTTGATCTGCTATTAATTAATTTTGTCGTAGGAAAACAAAATGCAAAAATTCTCTCACTAAAAATTCTCTCTCTACTAAACACACTACTACACCACCAAAAACACACACTAGTGTCTTCCCCATGCAAACTCCGACCGGCGATGGAGGAGAAGCGCCGGCCGGCGACGTTTACGGTGGAGAGGACGCCGACAGCCGTTCGGTGGCCGGAGATGGAGGGGAGGAAGAGGAAGGCCGTGATGAGGAGGCAGACCATGGTGTTTTTTCGGATGAAAAGAACCTGATTTTTCCGGCAGAATATGAAACGACTCGCATAGAATATGAAAGGTCGCCGGCGGGATTTGAGAAGATGCTGGTGAATAACGCCGGTTTGGAGGAAGAAGATGATGGACTGATTAGTGCAAATGTTGAGGAAGCCACAAGAATTGATACAGATATTATTCTTGCCATTAAAAGACGAGTTCCTTCGAGCATTACTTGGTGCATGCATATACCATATATGGCGAGAGAGGAATTTGAGACGATTTGAGCACACCCATCGGCCGGAAGTTGTGTTAGCTACTTACATCATTGAAGACGTTAGACAGAGGATAATTAGTATTAATCTTTCCAGTTCTATTAGTACATGTGCACTCTATAGAATTTGGCGTATCCCTTGGTCTGTTTTTTTTTTTAGTAAATGTAAGTTTCATTAAGTAAAATAATGGTACAGTACAACAATACGATGATCAGTTGGTTTCTCCCTCGACAGACCAAGGGATACGCCATAGTCTATATAAAGCTCGAGTACTGACTAATCTAGGTAATGAAATGCTGAGAATCCGTTGTCTGATGTCCTCGACTATCAGTAGTGCCATGGTATTGGGTGTTCTCTCGGTGTGCTCAAATCGTCTAAGATTTCTCTCCTTCCAAATGTGGTAAACGCATGCTGCTAATAATGCACGATAAGACATATTAATAATGTGTTTACCCCTCCATTTCCGCGAAGCCCATCTAATGTCCATAGTCCAGTCACCATTAGGCCAAGGAAACCGTATCTCTCTCCGAATTGCTGTGAGACACTGTTGACTAAATCTGCACTGAAAGAATAAGTGTCCATGTGTTTCTGTCGCTCCTTCGTCACATAAAGCACAGGGTCCAAGATGAGCAAGCCATGGTTTTTCCGTCGTGGCCAACTTGCATTGGATAGCAAGCCATAAGATAAATAGATGTCGTGGAATCTTTAGAGATCCTGAAAGTAGTGAAGACCAGTCTACTTTCGGTCCTGGTGGGTCAAATAATCTATATAGCGCCTGGGTTGTAGGTTGCCCATGCTCGAACCTCCAAATAATGCGGTCCTCCCCTCCATGTATAGTAGGTAAGGTATGTGTGATTTCCAAGCATTCAAAGTCTGTAATGGGCGGCCAATGCCAATCTCCTCCTTGAATCACCGCACTAAGTCTAGAGGACTCCTCTAAACCGAGTAATCTTGGTCCTCGTGGGAAGGTGATGTTTAGAGGTCCAAGGTGATGCCACGGGTCCTGCCACAAGTAGAATTTTCTCCCATCACCAATCTGATAGTCCACCATAGTGCGGAGGAAATTCTGTAATCGGAGAATTTTTCGCCATCCCCATGATCCGCCCCGTTCCCCAATTGTCCAGATGGAAGTTTCTCGTAACCGTCCCTGGTAAAGCCATTCAACCCAAATCGAAGTCCTGTCGCATCTGATGACATCACAGAGTTTCTTTGTCATTAATGCACGATTCAGACTACAAATATCCTTTAATCCCAATCCTCACTCATCCTTCGATCGGCAAAGATCTTTCCATGCAACCTTGGGGTAGCCACTGGTTGTCGTCCCTTTCCACAAGAAAGTTCGCAGCCGTTTCTCAATTTCATTAATAACTTTCTTCGGTAGAATGAATGCCGATGCCCAGTATAAACTCAGCGCCATGAGTACAGATTTTATAATTTGTACCCTGCCTGCATAAGACAGAGAAATACCCTCCCAACCAGCAATACGTTTATCTATTTTTAATAATAATGGGCGACAATCCGAAATAGTTAATCGAGAAGATAAAAGCGGTAATCCCAAGTACTTCATCGGTAAGATCCCTTCTTGAAAACCGAGTACTGTCATCATCTCCTCACGCAATCCTTGTGCTGATCGTGAGATAATAAAGTGACTTTTATCTTCATTCAGCCAGAGCCCCGACCATTCAGCAAACCGATCCAGTCCTGTCTTAAAGACTCTAATTGAGTCCATATCAGCATGGCAGAATAACAATACATCATCTGCAAACCCCAACTGAAAAACTCTGGCTGTGTCACATTTCCAATGGAAGGAAAATAACTCATCCTGGTCAATCAGTTGCAATAATCCCAGTTGTAGAACCTCCATTACAAGCACGAATAGGTAGGGCGATACAGGGTCACCCTGTCGAAGTCCCCTAGCCCCCGGAAAGAAGCCATGAGGTTTCCCATTTAGCCCAACAGAAAATGTGGGTGTAGTAACGCATAACTCAATCCACTTAACAAAGGTAGAAGGGAACCCAAATAACTCCATCACAGCAATCATGAAGTCCCATTCCACCGTGTCATAAGCTTTCCGAATGTCCACTTTTAAGGCACACCTGGGTCTGTTGGGGGTACCACCATTTGATTGTTGTACTTTGTACTCTTTACCTATTTTTTTAATGAAACTTACATATCCCCCAAAAAAAAAGTTTGCTTCCCTTTTATACTAACTTGTAGTTATTATTACGTTTAGCAAATTTGCAACACAAATGCTTGGGTCTAGACCAACGATTGGGTCAAGTTTCATTGAATTCAGTGTACGTTCAAAAGTTAACTGTTTTGCACGGTTTTATTAAAACAAGTTTGTTTCCCTTTTATACTAACTTGTAGTTATTATTATGCTTAGCAAATATACCACACAAATGCTTGGGTTTAGACCAACGTTTGGGACAGGTTTTGTTGAATTCTGAGAACATTCAAAATTTATCTGTTTTGCACAGTTTTATTAAAGCAAGTTTGTTTCCCTTTTATACTAACTTGTAGTTATTATTACGCTTAGCAAATGTATAACACAAATGCTTGGGTCTAGATCTATGTTGGGGTCAAGTTTCGTAAAATTTTGAGAACGTTCAAAATTTAGCTGTTCTGCACGGTTTTATTAAAGCAATTTTGTTTCCCTTTTATACTAACTTGTAATTCTTATTATGCTTATAAATTTAACACACAAATTCTTCGATCTAGACCTACGTTCGGGTCATGTTTCGTCGAATTTTGAGAATGCTCAAAATTAAGCTGTTTTGCACGGTTTTATTAAAACAAGTTTGTTTCCCTTTTATACTAACTTGTAGTCATTATTACACTTGGAAAATTACAACATAGATGTTTTGGTCTAGACCAACGTTTGGGTCAAGTTTCGTCGAATTCGGAGACCGTCAAAATTTAGCTGGTTTAAAAAAGGAAAATGGACCCAAGAAAAAATTCTCTCTCTAAAAATTCTCTCTCTAATTTTTCACACACTAATGCTTCATCTTCCTCACTTCCGGCCGGCGACGGCGACGGCGACGGCGAGGCTCTGGTCGACGGCGAGACTGACGGAATAGTGAATGGTCGGTGGAAGAAGGACGGCCATGGACGAGATGCGAGCAACCGAGCTGTGCGCGATGGAGAAGAAGAAGAAACGGGTCTCTCGGTTCCGGCTGAAAATGCCGATTTGCCGCCGGCTGAGGGTATTCCAAGGGTCTCCATGGGCGAAGACGGGCTGTCGACGACGAAAGGAGGGGAAATCGGAGCTGAAACCGTGATTACAGATCTGGAGGTTGGTGGCGGCGCGAGCTCGAAGGTCGACAATGGCGGACCGTCGTCTTCTTCCTCCTTCAACCTGGACGAATTCTTGAAGCTTGCCAACCGGGTTATTGACCAAGACGATGATGTTTCCATGGCTGCCTTACGCGACCTTCAAATCCGATGGAAGACGCGATTTGGAGACGGCGGAAACCGAGCTGTTACGCCAATGGTGGCGCGCGGGCAAGAGCGACTAGCGACCGGGAAGCTCCTCAAGGCCAGGCGCTGCCTTCTCCCTTGCATTGCTGGGCAAACGGCGGTCGGAAATGGAGGTGAGACGGCTGCAAAGGTACAACTCCCGACGGCGGCGGCTGCTTGCGGTTCTTCGTCGGAGACGGGCGGAAACGGAGGCATTTCTGGACGAGCGATGAGTGCCGGCGGTCGGAAGGCTGCTGCGAACGTTTCTGTAGCGGCTGGATCTCCTTGCACGTTTTTCCGGCGTGTTGGTGAACGGCCGGTGACTTTCTCGGCGACCGGTGTCGCGGCCGGAGCTGACGTGTGCCGGAAAGACGACGTGGACGGCTATGTGGACACGACTGGAGGTGATGTGGCGGCGGAGGTTGGTGACATGGATGCTGAGGTGGAAATAGAGAGGGTGGCTGACATCAGCCCTAGTAGGGCTGACATCATCGCTGCTGCTAGGGCTGACATCATCGCTGCTGCTAGGGCTGACATCATCGCTGCTGCTAGGGCTGACATCATCGCTGCAGCTAGGGCTGACATCATCGCTGCTTCTAGGGCTGACATCATCGCTGCTTCTAGGGCTGACATCATCGATGCTGCTAGGGCTGACATCATCGCTGACACAGGTGCATCTAGGGCTGATGTCAGCAATTACACTATCAAAGCTAGGGCTGACATCATCGATGATACAAGGAAAGCTAGGGCTGACATCAACACTGACACATGCAAAAATAGGGCTGATGTCAGCAATTCTGTGGAAAGAAATCAAGCTATGCATGATGCTCCTCTTCCAACGGGTCTGTACGTTGGAAACATCCCGTTGCACGCATACCCGGATACAATTATCGACGACAAAATAGCGCATGCATTTAATCATTCGACCCGGAAAACCTTATCATTCATTGCCCCAACAATGCAGAACGGAGAGGTTGTCGTGCGACCTTCTTTAGATGCGGTACGTAATGGGTCTAAACGTTGGAAATCTACTGCAGTTGGCTATTTCTTGGGCAAACGGCCATATTATCATCACCTTAAGGAGTTTGCACATTCGGTCTGGCCAGCACTAAGGGAGGTGACAGCGACTACAAACGGATTCTTCTTTTTTCAGTTTAAAACAGTTTTTGATATGGAGGAGATAATTGAGGGAGGCCCGTGGTTGTTCCAAGGGCAGCCGATAGTTCTTCAAAAGTGGGAACCGGGGATGGCCATGAGAAAATTGAAGCATACACAAGTGCCCGTCTGGATTAAACTACGACACCTTCCGATGGAATTTTGGACGACAGAAGGATTGAGCACTGTAGCAAGTGGTGTGGGGAAGCCCCTTTACCCCGACGCGATTACAAGAGCATGCACGAGACTGGACTTTGCTCGTGTATGTGTGATGATTGATGCCACACAAAAGTTGCATAAACATATTATTGTCATGGCACCTGATGAAGAAGGAGGGGAGACACCTTGCAAAGTTGACATTGAGTATGAATGGCTCCCACCAAAGTGCACAGCGTGCATGTCATTGGGACATTCGAACAAGGATTGTGCACTAAACAAAACCCGCAAACCGACGAAGCCAACAGTAAATGTGTATGTGCCGAAAGTCAATGTAGCACAACCGCAACTTCCGACTAAGGGACGTGAGACGATGAAACCAGTGGTTGAAGAAATACCCAAAGCACATGCGGGAAATAGACATGTGGACCAGAACCACTCCAAGCAAGAAGAGAGAGGTAAGGCAATTGTTATTTATAATGCTTTTGACGCTTTGCATTTAATTGATGATGCAGGTGAGCATTCAGGGGGTCCTAACACAAGCAGCCCCAAGGTCGATGATCCATGTTGAACATCGCTGTGTGGAATGTCCGTGGGCTGAACAAACGAGACCATCAGCTCGCTTTGAAGGACCTGGTCTCTGAATACAGGTTACACTTCCTTGGCATTCTTGAAACTCGTGTTCGTTTGAATAATGTTATGCATATTCAATCGTTTTTACTTCCACATTGGAAATGGTTTGTCGATTATTCTTCTGTTGGTAATCGCATCTGGATAGCTTGGGACGAGAATATTGTTGATGTCCATATCTTAGACTCGGCAGATCAATTTATTCACTGTCGGGTTACTAATATGGCTGACAATGAATCTGTTATTATCACTGTTGTTTATGGGGCATCGGAGGTGATTGATCGTCGGAATTTATGGACGGCACTGGAGACGCTATCTCAGCAATGCTCTGACATCCCGTGGATGGTGGGAGGGGATTTTAATGCAGTACGTGACCTTAACGAAGTATGTGGCATCTCAGGAGATATTAGGATGGCCACCGAAGAATTTAATGCTGGTATTCTGGAGGCGGGGCTGATCCCACTTCCTATGCAAGGTGAATGGTTCACGTGGCATAATTGCAGTACGTCTATGAGGAGTTTATGGAAGCGGCTAGATCGGATTCTTATTAATGACCGCTGGCTGGCAAGGTTCCCGAGCGCATATTATCACAGCCTTACTCCACGGACATCTGACCACTCTCCACTGGTCTTACATGGGGATATACAACAACATAATGGAGGCATGTTTCGATTTGATAACTATCTGGCCCATTCACCCGAGTTTATCCACAATGTGCAGAATATTTGGCATCATGAGATTGTGGGTATTCCTATGTATGCTGTGACACGTAAACTGAAGGCACTTAAACCAGTCTTTAGACTACAAAGGAGAAATAAGGGAGATCTGACGATGAATGTCCAACTAGCCAAAGGTTTTCTTGATGAGGCACAACAGTTGGTGAGCTCTGATAGAAAAAATGAGCTATATTTACTCCTGGAGCATTGTTGTCGAGTCGTTTATGCTAAAGCGGCAAAACTCGAACAAATTATGCTGCAGCAGAGAGCCAAAATGCAGTGGATGAAAGACGGAGACCAATGTTCCCGGGTTTTCTTTCGTAAAATTGCACAGAGACGAGTAAGGAGGAGAATCTTACAGATTAATGATGAGAATGGTTTCACACACACGGATCTAGGGGAAATCGCCCATGAGTTTGTCTCATACTATCAGAACCTATTAGGAGGCACCAGAAGACGGCTGTCAGTGGATATTCGTTATCTTAGACCGTGGGCAAGGCACTGTATCACTGATGAGGAAGCTAATCAATTACTCCTTCCAATCTCGGCGGATGATGTGAAGCAAGCAATGTTCGATATTGCTGATGACAAGGCACCGGGACCTGATGGCTACTCGTCAAGGTTTTTCAAGGCGGCTTGGCCTGTGGTTGGGGAAGAAGTTACGAGGGCGGTACTAGACTTCTTTTCTACCGGAAAACTTCTGAAGCAGGTCAACTCCACGATCTTGGCCCTGATCCCAAAGGTACATACGCCTATGTCGGTTAATGATTTTAGACCAATTTCATGCTGCAATGTTTTATACAAGATCATTGCGAAACTTCTTGTCCAAAAAATTAGTGTGCTACTGGACAAGATAGTTAGCCCATGTCAGACAGCTTTTATTCCCGGAAGAAGCATTGGGGACAACATTATGTTAGCCCAGGAATTATTCTCCAGATATAACCAGATGCGCCTACCCCCGAGATGCGCACTTAAAGTGGATATCAGGAAGGCCTATGATACGGTGGAGTGGGACTTCCTGTTAGCAGTTTTGCAGCTGTTCGGGTTTCCACCTACGTTTACAAGGTGGATTGAGGAGTGTGTTACCACGACATCATTCTCGATTGGGCTCAATGGAAAACCTCATGGGTTCTTTGCTGGAGCGAGAGGACTACGACAGGGAGACCCACTTTCTCCTTATCTGTTTGTTCTTGTTATGGAAGCCTTACATCTGGGATTCTTGCAACGAATTGAACAGGACATGCAATTCACTTATCATTGGAAGTGTGAGAGTTCTAAGGTTTTTCAGATGGGATTTGCAGACGACCTCCTCTTACTGTGCAAAGCTGACTTAGACTCCATCAGAGTCTTCAAAGAGGGATTGGACTGGTTTGCGGAGTTGTCGGGCCTTCGGCTGAATGTCCAAAAAAGTCACTTAATCATTTCACGTTCGGCTCAAAATTTGAAGGACCAGATGCTGGATTTTTTGGGCTTTCAGGAGGGCCACCTTCCAATGAGGTACCTGGGTCTTCCCTTAATCTCGTCTAGGCTGACCATCTCTGATTGCCAACCGCTTATCTCAAAAATTGATGCACGTATTAATGGATGGGAAGGGATTTCATTATCATATGCTGGGCGGGTACAAATCATCAAATCTGTGCTCTCAGCATTGAGCTTATATTGGGCTTCTGCATTCATATTACCTAAGAAAGTCATCAGTGAAATCGAGAAGAGGTTGAGGACTTTCCTATGGAAGGGTACGACGTCCAGTGGGTACGCTAAGGTAGCCTGGAAAGATGTGTGTCGACCGATGGATGAGGGGGGACTTGGGTTCAAGGATATCTCCACCTTGAATCGCGCATTAATGAGCAAGAAACTATGTGATGTTATCCAGTGTGACAGGACATCCATATGGGTTCAGTGGCTCTACCAAGACCGATTACGTGAGAGATCGATTTGGACTATTCGTGAACATGGAGGTTCTTGGGGATGGCGAAAAATACTCAGGCTACGTCCTTTCCTTCGCACTATCGTGGATTACCAGATTGGAAATGGAGACAGATTCTTTGTTTGGCAGGACCCGTGGCATCACTTGGGTCCACTTATCGAGCGATTCCCTCAAGGTCCCCGCCATCTTAGACTTGAAGAATCAGCAAAACTCAGCTTGGTGATTTCAGCAGGAGAATGGCAATGGCCTACCATCACTGACTTTGAATGTTTGGAAATCACACATAACCTACCGCTTATTTTCGGAGGAGAGGATCGGGTGGTGTGGAGATGTGACGAAGGGCAACCTACTACTCAGGCCCTCTACCGATTATTCACTCACCCCGAGCCGAAAGTAGGATGGTCTTCACTACTTTTGGGCTCCTTGAAGATTCCTCGCCATTCGTTCATCTTATGGCTAGCAATCCTAGGCAAACTTCCTACCACAGACAAATCATGGCTATCCCACCTGGGGGTGTGCATACTGTGCGATGAGGGAGCTACGGAATCTCATCCACATTTATTCTTCCAATGCAGATTTAGTCGTCAGTGCCTTTATGAGATTCGCAGAAGGATTCGCTTTCACTGGCCCAATAGAGATTGGGCAACAGATATTGAATGGGCGACACGGAAATGGAGAGGGGAGCACATTATTAATAGAGCTTACCGTACACTACTGGCGGCGTGCGTCTACCACATATGGAAGGAGAGGAACTTGAGGAGATTTGATCATACTGAGCGGACACCGGCCACATTGAGCATACTAATCATCAATGACGTCAGACAGAGGATTCTTAGCGTTGACTTAGCATCGTCAGTCAGTACACGAGCATTGTATAGATTATGGCGTATCCCTTGGGTAGAGGGAGAAACCAGTTGATAATCCCATGTTGTACCATGTTGTACTGTACCATTACTCTTTATTAATGAAATTTACATTTACCGAAAAAAAAAAAAAAAAAAAAAAATTTAGCTGGTTTGCACGGGTTTATTAAAACAAGTTTGTTTTCCTTTTATACTAACCTGTTGTTATTATTACGATTAGCAAATTGACAACACAAATGCTTGGGTCTAGACCTGCGATTGGGTCAAGTTTCGTCGAATTCTGAGAACGTTCATAAGTTAGCTGTTTTACACGATTTTATTAAAACAAGTGTGTTTCCCTTTTATATTAACTTGTAGTTATTATTACATTTAGGAAATTTAACACACAAATTCTTGGGTCTAGACCTGCGATTGGGTCAAGTTTCGTCGAATTCTGAGAACGTTCATAAGTTAGCTGTTTTACACGGTTTTATTAAAACAAGTGTGTTTCCCTTTTATATTAACTTGTAGTTATTATTACATTTAGGAAATTTAACACACAAATGCTTGGGTCTAGACCTACGATTGGATCAATTTTCGACGAATTCTGAGAACATTCAAAATTTAGCTGTTTTGCACGATTTTATTAAAGCAAGTTTGTTTTCTTTTTATACTAACTTGTAGATATTATAACACTTAGCAAATGTATAACACAAATGCTTGGGCTAGACCTATGTTTGGTTCAAGTTTCGTAAAATTCTGAGAACGTTCAAAATTTAGCTGTTCTGCACGGTTTTATTAAAGTAAGTTTGTTTCCCTATTATACTAACTTGTAATTATTATTATGCTTAGAAATTTAACACACAAATTCTTGGATCTGGACCTACGTTTGGGTCAAGTTTCGTCGAATTCTGAGAATGCTCAAAATTTAGCTGTTTTGAGCGGTTTTATTAAAATAATTTTGTTTCTCTTTTATACTAACTTGTAGTTATTATTACGCTTAGCAAATTTACAACACAAATGCTTTGGTCTAGACCAACGTTTTGGTCAAGTTTCGTCGAATTCTGAGACCGTTCAAAATTTAGCTGTTTTGCACGGTTTTATCAAATCAAGTTTGCTTCCCTTTTATACTAACTTGTAGTATTATTACGATTAGCAAATTTACAACACAAATACTTGGGTCTAGACCTGCGATTGGATCAAGATCTAATGAGGGACACTGTTGTACTATACTTCTCTTTTTTTTTTTAAATGAAAATTACACTTACCCCCAAAAAAAATAGTTTCGTCAAATTCTGAGAACGTTCATAAGTTAGCTGTTTTACACGGTTTTATTAAAACAAGTTTGTTTCCCTTTTATATTAACTTGTAGTTATTATTACACTTAGGAAATTTAACACACAAATTCTTGGGTCTAGACCTACGTTTGGATCAAGTTTAGTCGAATTCTGAGAATGCTCAAAATTTAGCTGTTTTGCACGGTTTTATTAAAACAAGTTTGTTCCCCTTTTATACTAACTTGTGGTTATTATTACGCTTAGAAAATTTACCACAGATATTCTAGGGTCTAGACCAACGATTGGGTCAAGTTTCGTCGAATTTTGAGAACGTTCAAAAGTTAGCTGTTTTGGACGGTTTTATTGAAACAAGTTTTTTTTGCTTTTTATACTAACTTGTAGTTATTATTACGCTTGGCAATTTTCCAAAAAAATGCTTGGGTCTAGACCTGGGATTGGGTCAAGTTTCGTTGAATTCTGAGAACGTTCAAATATTAGCTGTTTTGCACGGTATTATTAAAACAAGTTTGTTTCCCTTTTACACTAACTTGTAGTTATTATTACGCTTAGAAAATTTACCACACAACGATCAGCCCAGAATGTACGAGAGGAGCTACTTGCGGTGTTGGGGTTTCAGGAAGGCCACTTACCGATGAGGTATTTGGGTCTACCATTGATCTCTTCTCGATTATCTATCGCCGACTGCCAACCATTACTGAGTAAGATCGATACACGTATCAATGGTTGGGAGGGATTGGCACTGTCATATGCCGGCAGGGTACAAATCATTAAGTCTGTTCTTGTGGCTATGGGTGTTTATTGGGCTTCGGCATTTATTTTGCCAAAAGGGGTCATTAAAGATATTGAGAAGCGATTGCGAGCTTTCTTATGGAGAGGTACCGGAAATAGTGGATTCCCTAAAGTTGCGTGGAAGGAGATTTGCAAACCGAAGGAGGAGGGAGGACTTGGCCTTAAGGATATGGGAACGCTTAATCGAGCATTGATGTGCAAAAAGCTATGTGAAGTCATCCGATGTGATAGGACTTCTATCTGGGTCGAGTGGCTGCGGCATGGCAGACTACGAGATGATTCGATATGGTCTACCCGGAGAATCGTGGACCATGGGGATGGAGAAAAATGTTGACGTTGAGAGGCTGGTTACGCTCAGTTGTGGAATATCGTATTGGTGATGGAAGTGATTTTTTCTTATGGAAGGATCCCTGGCATCACCTTGGGCCCCTCCTTGATAGATTTCAGCGGGGACCAAACAGTCTGGGATTGCATGAGTCTACCATGTTAAGCTCGGTTATCTGTGAGGACGATTGGCACTGGCCATTGATCACAGACATGGAATGCGTGGAGATTACACACGTGCTGCCTCGGATCCATGGGGGTACAGATCGTATTATATGGAATGGTTCGAGTGGGAAACCCACTACCCAGGAGTTCTATCGGGCTATGATATCAGCAGGACCGAAAGTAGGTTGGATTTCACTACTTTCGGGTTCTTTAAAGATCTCGCGACATTTGTTTATCCTTTGGCTAGCTATCCTGGAGAAGCTCGCAACGACGAATAAACCGTACCTCTCCCATCTTGGGTGCTGCGTGCCGTGCTATGAAGACATGGTGGAGTCACATAACCACCTGTTTTTCCACTGCAGATTTAGTAGGAGATGCCTCATTAGTATTTGGCGCATTGTACGATTCCAGTGGCCTAATAGGGATTGGGTCAGTGATGTTGAATGGGGAGCAAGAAAATGGCGTGGGAAGCACATCATCAATATATCCTACCGATGCCTGCTTGGATCGTGTGTATACCATATTTGGAGGGAGAGAAACCTGAGACGTTTTGAGCACGAGAAGAGACCCCCGAGCGTAGTGGGCAACTTAATAGTAGAAGATGTTCGACAACGTATACTCAGTATTAAGCTTCCTAGATCTATTAGCACATGTGCCTTGTATAGACTGTGGCGTATCCCTTGGCCTGTCGAGGGAAGTGCCTAAAGAGGGACTCTGTTGTACTATATTTTCTTTTCTTTAATGAAAATTACACTTACCCAAAAAAAAAAAAAAATTACCACACAAATGCTTGGGTCTAGACCAACGTTTGAGACAGGTTTCGTCGAATTCTGAGAACGTTCAAAATTTAGTTGTTTTGCACGGCTTTATTAAAGCAAGTTTGTTACTCTTTTATACTAACTTGTAGGTATTATTACACTTAGAAAATTTACCACACGTATTCTTGGGTCTAGACCTACGATTAGATCAAGTTTTGTCGAATCCTGAGAACGTTCAAAAGTTAGCTGTTTTGCACGGTTTTATTAAAACAAGTTTGTTTCCCTTTTGTACTAACTTGTAGTTATTATAACGCTTAGAAAATTTACAAGACAAATGCTTGGGTCTAGACCAATGTTTGGGTTAAGTTTCGTCGAATTCTGAGAAGGTTCAAAATTTAGCTGTTTTGCACGGTTTTATTAAAGTAAGTTTGTTTCCCTTTTATACTAACTTGTAGTTATTATTACGTTTAGCAAATTTGCAACACAAATGCTTGGGTCTAGACCAACGATTGGGTCAAGTTTCATTGAATTCAGTGGACGTTCAAAAGTTAACTGTTTTGCACGGTTTTATTAAAACAAGTTTGTTTCTTTTTTTTTTGGTAAATGTAAGTATCATTAAGTAAAATGAAATAGTAGTACAGTACAACAGTGTGGTTATCAGTTGGTTTCTCCCTCGACAGGCCAAGGGATACGCCACAATTTATATAAAGCTCTTGTACTGACTGATCTAGGTAGAGAGATACTAAGGATCCGCTGCTTGATATCCTCAACTATCAATAAAGCCATAGTGCTAGGTGTCCTCTCGGTGTGCTCGAATCTTCTCAAGTTTCTCTCCCTCCAAATGTGGTAAACACATGATGCTAATAGTGCTCGATAAGATATGTTAACAATGTGTTTACCTCTCCATTTTAGGGAAGCCCATTCAATATCCGTTATCCAGTCTCTATTGGGCCAAGAATATCGTACCATTCTCCGGATAGCTGTGAGACACTGTCGACTAAATCTGCACTGAAAGAATAAGTGGCTATGTATCTCTGTCGCTCCCTCATTACATAGAATACATGGGCCAAGGTGCGCTAACCATGATTTGTCCGTTGTAGCCAATTTGCCTAGAATAGCAAGCCACAGGATGAACAGATGACGTGGAATCTTCAGTGATCCCGAAAGTAGTGAAGCCCAGCCTACTTTCGGTCCTGGGGGATCAAAAAGCCTATATAGAGCTTGGGTTGTAGGTTTACCCTGATCAAATCTCCAAATAATTTGGTCCTCCCCTCCATGAATTGTGGGTAAACCATGTGTGATCTCCAGACACTCTAAATCTGTGATAGGAGGCCACTGCCACTCTCCTTCACTAATAACCGTGCTCAATCTGGCTGATTCCTCTATTCTGAGTAGTCTCGGTCCCCGTGGGAATGTGACACTGAGTGGTCCGAGATAATGCCACGGGTCCTGCCAAAGGTAAAAAGTTCGCCCATCGCCGATCTGATAGTCCACCATAGGGCGGAGGAAAGCCCGTAGACGTAGAATTTTCCGCCAACCCCATGAGCCTCCTTCTCCCTAATCGTCCAAATGGAGGTGTCGCGTAATCGATCCTGGTAAAGCCATTCAACCCAAATTGAGGTCCTATCGCACCTGATGATATCACAGAGTTTCTTGGTCATTAATGTGCGATTCAAGATAGCAATATCTTTGAATCCTATTCCTCCCTCATCTTTCGATCGGCAGAGATCTTTCCATGCTACCTTCGCATAACCACTGTTTGTTGTCCCCTTCCACAAGAAAGTTCATAGTCTCTTCTCAATTTCGTTAGTAACTTTCTTTGGAAGGATGAACGCCGATGACCAATATAAACTCAGCGACAAGAGTACAAATTTAATAATCTGCACCCTACCAGCATAAGAAAGAGCTATACCCTCCCAACCCGCAATGCATTTATCAATTTTCAACAATAAAGGGTTACAGTCAGCAACTATTAAACGAGAAGATATAAGAGGTAGCCCTAAATACCTCATTGGTAGGACTCCCTCTTGAAATCCGAGTACTTCCAGCATCTCCTCTCGTAGTCCTTGTGCTGAACGTGAGATAATGAGGTGGCTTTTCTGCACATTTAGCCTGAGCCCCGACCATTCAGCAAAGCGATCCAATCCTGTTTTAAATACTCCAATAGAGTTCATATCGGCACGGCAGAATAGCAACAAATCATCAGCAAAACCCAGCTGAAATATCCTGGCTGCATCACACTTCCAATGAAAGGAAAATAATTCATCCTGGTCAATCAGCTGTAGGAAACCCAATTGTAGGACTTCCATCACAAGGACGAATAAGTATGGTGATAGAGGGTCTCCCTGCCGAAGCCCTCTGGCCCCCGTAAAGAAGCCGTGAGATTTCCCATTAAGCTCAACAGAAAATGAGGGTGTTGTGACACACTCCTCAATCCATTTCACGAATGTATGAGGGAACCCAAATAACTCCATCACAACAATTAGGAAATCCCACTCCATCGTATCATATGCCTTTCGAATGTCCACTTTTAAAGCGCACCGGGGTGGTAGATGGGTCTGGTTATATCCCGTAAACAGTTCCTGTGCCAACATGATATTGTCTCCTATGCTTCGTCCGGGCATAAACGCCGCTTGGCACGGACTAATAAGTTTGTCCAGTATCACACTCAATCGTTGGACAAGGAGCTTGGCAATAATCTTGTACAGTACAATGCAGCAAGATATAGGACGGAAATCACCAACATTCATAGGAGAATGTACCTTTGGTATGAGCGCCAAAAGTGTAGTATTTATCTGCTTCAAAATTCGGCCTGTATGAAAGAAATCCAAGACTGCCGAAGACACCTCCTGCCCTATTATTGGCCATGCAGCTTTGAAGAAGCCCGATGAATACCCGTCCGGCCCAGGTGCCTTATCTTCAGCAATGTCAAAAATCGCTTGCTTGACATCCGTATGAGTAAATGGCAAGACTAAGGAGTTGACATCATCTTCACTCAATATATGTCTAGCCCATGGTCGCAGGAATCGAAGATCTATCATGTCTCTTCGTCGTTCCCCACCAAGTAAATTTTGATAGTACATGACAAACTCATTTATTACTGCTCCTGGATCTGTGTGAGTGGCTCCATGATCATCATTGATTTGTAAGATTCTTCTCGCCGATCTCCTTTGAGCAATCTTACGAAAGAATATCCGGGAGCACTGGTCACCCCCCTTCATCCACTGCATTTTTTATCTCTGTTGTAGCATAATCTGTTCAAGTTTAGCTGCTTTAGCTAGTACTACCCGGCAGCAGTGTTCCAACTGTAGGAATAGTTCATCCTGCCTGTTTGAAGTAACAAGTACTTGCGCCATCTCAAGAAACCCTTTTGCCAGTTGGACATTGTGTGATAAGTCCCCCTTTTTCCTCCTCTGCTCTCTAAACATCGGTTTAAGTGCTTTGAGTTTCCTTGTTACGGCATACATGGGTGTCCCTATTATGTTATGTTGCCATACCTGTTGTACACTGGGAATAAATTCTGGAGATAGGGCGAGGTAATTATCGAATCGAAACATACCTCCTAGTTGTTGTTGTATATCCCCACTTAACACCATTGGGGAGTGATCTGAAGTGCGTGCTGTTAGAGAAGAATAATATGATGTCGGGAACTGAGCCATCCATCTATCATTGATCAGCATGCGATCCAGTCTTTTCCAGAGGTTTCGTGGCCCGGCACTGCAATTGTGCCATGTGTACCATTCGCCCTGCATGGGTAATGGTAATAATCCTGTATTCTGGATGCAAGTATTAAAATCTTCCATGGCCATTCGAATATCTCTTGATACACCACAGATTTCACTAAGGTCTCGCACTGTATTGAAATCCCCTCCAACAAGCCACGGAATATCAGCACTCTGCATAGCAATAGTCTCCATGGAGTCCCATAACGCCCTCCTCTCTACAGTAATAGCAATGGACCCAATTAATTGTTGTACTGTACCATATTTTTCATTTATGAAATTTACCGTTACCGAAAAAAAAAATAGCAATGGATTCATGAAGTGCACGGATATTAACATGACAGTGAATAAACTGTGTGCCACATTCAACCACATCAACATCAATAAAATTTTCATCCCACGCTATCCAAATCCGATTACCAGACGATCCATAATTCACAAACCATTTCCATTGAGGTAGTAAAAAAGCCTGAATATGAGATATATTATTGATACGAACACGAGTTTCAAGGAGACCGAGGAATTGTAACCTGAACTCAGCAATGATGTCTTTGACTGCTAACTGATGATCTCGTTTGTTCAGGCCACGAACATTCCATACTGCTGCATTCAACATGGATCACAAGGCATGGGGCTGCTGTGCTTAGGACCCCGAGACGACTCATCTGTATCATCTAATAGGTGAAGTGCATCAAAAGTATTATATATAACAAGCGCCTTACCCCTTTCCTCATGACTAGGGCCGGCTGCATCTCTAGGGGATTCACGTCCCTCTCTCTGCTTTTCTACCACTCGAGCTGGTGGTGGTCTGCTCATGTTCCGGTCAGGCATATGTGTTGGTCGGGATGGTATATAAGTAGTATCACCTTCCTCCCTAGGATGGTTCCTACTCCGTTTAGGCATTGTTGGTTCTTGCGGCGTCCCCATTTTTGGTACATATACAGCAATCGGTGGTTTAGCTGATTTTGGTTTGTTGAGGATACACTCTTTGTCAGAGTGTCCCATTGTC
Source organism: Sesamum indicum (assembly GCF_026168435.1). Classification (NCBI taxonomy): domain Eukaryota; kingdom Viridiplantae; phylum Streptophyta; class Magnoliopsida; order Lamiales; family Pedaliaceae; genus Sesamum; species Sesamum indicum. Next base: position 11,555,038 of record NC_142664.1, on the reverse strand, counting down.
ATACATCTTTGGCACTTCTGGGTAGCCATTCGTACTCAACATCGACTTTACAAGATGATTCACCTCCATCCTCATCCGGTGTCATAATTATAATGTGCTTCGGTAAATTTGAGGTCACATCCAACATTACGCATACACGAGTGAAGTCCAGTCTCGTGCATGCTCTCGTAATTGCATCCGGGAAAGTGGTTTACCCACTCCACTGGCCACCGTACTAAGGCCTTCATCTGTCCATAACTCGACTGGAAGGTGACGTAATTTGATCCACACAGGAACTTGAGTATGCTGTAGTTTCCTTAATACCATCCCTGGTTCCCATTTTTGAAGAACAATAGGCTGCCCCTGAAATAACCACGGCCCTCCTTCAATGACATCTTCCATAGCTGCGACTGATTTGAATTGTAAGAAAAAGAAACTATTATTTGTACTCGTGACCTCCTTCAAGTCCGGCCATACTGACATTGCAAATTCCTTCAAATGGTAAAAGTACAGTCTTTTCCCAAGGAAGTATCCGACAACGGTGGCTCTCCATCGTTTAGACCCATTGCGTATAATATCCAATGTTGGTCGCTCTATTACCTCCCCGTTTTGCATTGTTGGAGCCACATAGGATAGGGTCTTGCGAGTGGAGTTATGGAATGCATGAGCTATTTTGTCATTGATAATCGTGTCCGAACATGCATGTAACAGAATATTTCCAACAAACAATCCAGTTGAAAAGCTAGAAAAGTTAGAAAACTATTTTCTTGTCTTCTTGTGCAGAGTGACATCATCTATGACATCAACAGCTGATGCTGTCATGCCTGCATCAGCAGTGATGCCATCTGTAGTGATCTCAGCAGTGATGTCATCTGTAGTGATGTCAGCAGAGGTCATCCTAGCATCATCAGTGACGTCACCTTCCACGTCATCTGCCACAGCAACTGCCAACTCACCATCCCCGTCACCAACAATGGCCACGTAAGCCAGCTGTAGAACTCGCCATTCACCCGTCGCCGGCAAAACAGTCGCGTTTCCGGTGGAAGTCCCAATCGCCGATGACTGTTTTTCTGAATCAGATGATATCCCTGCATTTTTCGATTCCCCGCTGTTCATTCCCGACGGCAAAATGCATCTCAATGCCGGTCGTAGCTTGCCAACGCGTGACGGCGCTCCTCTACTCTCAACGAACGAACGCAGCGACGGTATGCTTCGGAATCTCTCCTTCAATCTATCTTTCAGATCTCTAAGCGCTGCAATGGTTTTCTCGTCGCCATTGTCAATGACCGCGTTTGCCAATCGCAAGAACTCTTCAAGATTGAATGGCTCAAACCTTCGTCCGCCATTAATGGAAGATGGAGCTTCACCAAACCCTAACGATGACGCCCGTATTATTGCTTCTTTTCTCAACAGTCCTTCTTCTCCAACCTCTGCAAAGCCGGTAGTACGTGCATCGGTCGCCAAAGATACCGGCGACGTTACATATTCGTCCGGCGACTTTTCGTTTTCTGCGTAAAACATCTCTCGTCCCCGCGGCTGTTCGGTTTCATCAATCGCTTGTGGTTCCAATGGCGCAGCAAACCCAAGCAAATTCGGCGTCGAAGCAGCCTCCTTTTCCATGTCCAATGGCGCATCAAATCCGAGCAATTGCGGCGCCGAAACGGCCGCTTTTTCCATGTCCGAGGGCGCGGAAAACCCTAGTAAATGCGGCGCCGAAACAGCCGCTTTCTCCATCTCCAAGCCTCCTCTTTTCCCATGCGCAATTAATGTTGATGTCTCCCCAATCATCGGTTCCGATTCGTTCGCCTGAAAGTCGCCGGTGAAAGGCGCGGTTTGAACTAAAAGCCGCGTGGTTTTTCCAGTTTTTCTACGGTAGCTATCCTCGCCATCGCCGGTCACCAATCGTCGGCCTCCCACTTTTCCGACATCCCCATCACTGGCCGAAGCGTCGCCGTCGTCCTCCTCGTCGCCGGCGGCCATGTGCATGGATAGTGTATTAGTCCATGTTTGATATGGTGTGCTAGTGTGTGTTTTAGAGAGAAGATTTTTAGAGAGAGAATTTTTGTTTATTATGCTTAGCAAATATACCACACAAATGCTTGGGTCTAGACCAACGTTTGGGACAGGTTTTGTTGAATTCTGAGAACGTTCAAAATTTATCTGTTTTGCACGGTTTTATTAAAGCAAGTTTGTTTCCCTTTTATACTAACTTGTAGTTATTATTACGCTTAGCAAATGTATGACACAAATGCTTGGGTCTAGATCTATGTTGGGGTCAAGTTTCGTAAAATTTTGAGAACGTTCAAAATTTAGTTGTTCTGCACGGTTTTATTAAAGCAATTTTGTTTCCCTTTTATACTAACTTGTAATTATTATTACGTGTAGAAATTTAACACACAAATTCTTGGATCTAGACCTACGTTTGGGTCAAGTTTCGTCGAATTCTGAGAATGCTCAAACTTTAGCTGTTTTGCACGGTTTTATTAAAACAAGTTTGTTTCCCTTTTATACTAACTTGTAGTCATTATTACACTTGGCAAATTACAACATAGATGTTTTGGTCTAGACCAACGTTTGGGTCAAGTTTCGTCGAATTCTGAGACCGTTCAAAATTTAGCTGGTTTGCACGGGGTTATTAAAACAAGTTTGTTTTCCTTTTATACTAACCTGTTGTTATTATTACGATAAGCAAATTGACAACACAAATGCTTGGGTCTAGACCTGCGATTGGGTCAAGTTTCGTCGAATTCTGAGAACGTTCATAAGTTAGCTGTTTTACACGGTTTTATTAAAACAAGTGTGTTTCCCTTTTATATTAAGTTGTAGTTATTATTACATTTAGGAAATTTAACACACAAATTCTTGGGTCTAGACCTACGATTGGATCAATTTTCGTCGAATTCTGAGAATGCTCAAAATTTAGCTGTTTTGCACGGTTTTATTAAAACAAGTTCGTTTCCCTTTTATACTAACTTGTAGTTATTATTACGCTTAGCAAATTTAAAACACAAATGCTTGGGTCTAGACCAACGTTTGGGACAGGTTTTGTCGAATTCTGAGAACGTTCAAAATTTAGCTGTTTTGCACGGTTTTATTAAAGCAAGTTTGTTTTCCTTTTATACTAACTTGTAGATATTATAACGCTTAGCAAATGTATAACACAAATGCTTGGGCTAGACCTATGTTTGGTTCAAGTTTCGTAAAATTCTGAGAACGTTCAAAATTTAGCTGTTCTGCACGGTTTTATTAAAGTAAGTTTGTTTCCCTGTTATACTAACTTGTAATTATTATTATGCTTAGAAATTTAACACACAAATTCTTGGATCTAGACCTACGTTTGGGTCAAGTTTCGTCGAATTCTGAGAATGCTCAAATTTTAGCTATTTTGAGCGGTTTTATTAAAATAATTTTGTTTCCCTTTTATACTAACTTGTAGTTATTATTACGCTTAGCAAATTTACAACACAAATGCTTTGGTCTAGACCAACGTTTGGGTTAAGTTTCGTCGAATTCTGAGACCGTTCAAACTTTAGCTGTTTTGCACGGTTTTATTAAATCAAGTTTGCTTCCCTTTTATACTAACTTGTAGTATTATTACGATTAGCAAATTTACAACACAAATGCTTGGGTATGTTCCGATTCGATAACTACCTTGCTCGCTCACCTGAGTTTATTCCTAGTGTGCAGAATATATGGCAACATAACATTATTGGTACGCCTATGTATGCTGTGACACGCAAACTCAAAGCTTTGAAACCAATCTTCCGAGAGCAAAGGAGGAAAAAAGGAGATCTATCGCACAATGTCCAAATGGCAAAAGGGTTTCTTGAAGCAGCACAAATACTTGTAAGCTCAAGACGGCGAGATGAGCTATACATTCAACTAGAACACTCTTGTCGACTCGTACTAGCCAAAGCAACAAAATTGGAACAGATTATGCTACAACAACGAGCGAAGATGCAGTGGATGAAGGGAGGTGATCAGTGCTCCCGAGTGTTTTTTCGGAAGATTATTATAGATTGCCGTCCACTATTACTGAAGATTGACAAACGGATTGCTGGATGGGAAGGTACCACTATATCTTATGCTGGTAGAGTACAAATTATTAAATCTGTACTTATATCACTGAGTCTTTATTGGGCATCGGCATTTATATTACCTAAGAAAGTTATTAATGAAATTGAGAAAAGGTTGCGAACTTTCTTGTGGAAGGGAACGACGAATAGTGGCTATGCCAAGGTTGCTTGGAAAGATATATGCCGACCGAAGGAGGAGGGAGGACTTGGATTCAAGGATATCAATACCTTGAACCATGCATTGACGACAAAAAAACTATGTGATGTCATTAGATGCGACAGGACATCGATTTGGGTTGAATGGCTGTACCAGGGACGCCTACAACACACCTCTATTTGGACGATTAGGGACCATGGCGGCTCATGGGGATGGAGGAAAATACTTCGATTACGGATGTTTCTTCGAACCATGGTAGACTACCGTATTGGAGATGGGAGAAATTTCTTCTTGTGGCAGGATCCATGGCACCATCTTGGCCCACTTTGTGACACCTTCCCACGAGGATCGAGGCTTCTTGGATTAGATGAGTCATCCAGACTAAGCACGGTGATTCATGAAGGAGTATGGCAATGGCCCCTTATCACGGATATTGAGTGTTTGGAGATCACACATGCTCTACCCACTATTTTTGGAAGGGAAGATCGTATAATTTGGAGATTTGAGAATGATCGACCAACAACACAGGCTATTTATGAGTTATTTGACCCACCAGGACCGAAAGTAGGCTGGTCTTCACTACTTTCGGGATCACTCAAAATCCCACGTCACAAATTTATTCTATGGCTTGCCATCCAAGGCAAGTTGGCTACGACAGACAAACCATGGCTTGCTCACCTTGGACCATGTGTCCTATGCAATGAAGGACTGACAGAAACACATGCACATTTATTCTTCCAATGCAGATTTAGTCGAAGATGTCTCATGGAAATTCGAAGAACAATACGATTCTTATGGCCCAATAGAGAGTGGAAAGATGATATTACATGGGCTTCACAGAGATGGAGGGGTAAACACATAATCAACATGTCTTATAGAGCACTACTTGCAGCATGTGTATACCACATTTGGAAGGAAAGAAACCTGAGACGATTCGATCACACCGAGAGGACGCCTACTACCATAGCATTACTGATCATTGAGGACATTAGACAGCGAATCCATAGCATCTCCCTCTCTAGATCAGTCAGTACACGTGCTTTATTTAGATTATGGCGAATCCCTTGGCCTGTCGAGGGATAAACCATTTGGGAACCATATTGTTGTGCTGTACCATTTTTACTCAATGAAACTTACTTTTACCGAAAAAAAAAAAAAAGTTTCGTCAAATTCTAAGAACGTTCAAAAGTTAGTTGTTTTGCACGGTTTTATTAAAACAAGTTTGTTTTCCTTTTATACTAACTTGTAGTTATTATTACGATTAGCAAATTTACAACACAAATGCTTGGGTCTAGACCTGCGATTGGGTCAAGATCAAATGAGGGACACTATTGTACTATACTTCTCATTTTTTTTAAATGAAAATTACACTTACCCCCAAAAAAAAAAGTTTCGCCGAATTCTGAGAACGTTCATAAGTTAGCTGTTTTACACGGTTTTATTAAAACAAGTTTGTTTCCCTTTTATATTAACTTGTAGTTATTATTACACTTAGAAAATTTAACACACAAATTCTTGGGTCTAGACCAATGTTTGGATCAAGTTTAGTCGAATTCTGAGAATGCTCAAAATTTAGCTATTTTGCACGGTTTTATTAAAACAAGTTTGTTTCCCTTCTATACTAACTTGTGGTTATTATCACGCTTAGAAAATTTACCACAGATATTCTAGGGTCTAGACCAACGATTGGGTCAAGTTTCGTCGAATTTTGAGAACGTTCAAAAGTTAGCTGTTTCGGACGGTTTTATTGAAACAAGTTTGTTTTCCTTTTTATACTAACTTGTAGTTATTATTACGCTTGGCAATTTTCCAATAAAAATGCTTGGGTCTAGACCTGGGATTGGGTCATGTTTCGTTGAATTCTGAGAACGTTCAAATATTAGCTGTTTTGCACGGTATTATTAAAACAAGTTTGTTTCCCTTTTACACTAACTTGTAGTTATTATTACGCTTAGGAAATTTACCACACAACGATCAGCTCAGAATGTACGAGAGGAGCTACTTGCGGTGTTGGGGTTTCAGGAAGGCCACTTACCGATGAGGTATTTGTGTCTACCATTGATCTCTTCTCGATTATCTATCGCCGACTGCCAACCATTACTGAGTAAGATCGATACATGTATCAATGGTTGGGAGGGACTGGCACTGTCATATGCCGGCATGGTACAAATCATTAAGTCTATTCTTGTGGCTATGGGTGTTTATTGGGCTTCGGCATTTATTTTGCCAAAAGGGGTCATTAAAGATATTGAGAAGCGATTGCGAGCTTTCTTATGGAGAGGTACCGGAAATAGTGGATACCCTAAAGTTGCGTGGTAGGAGATTTGCAAACCGAAGGAGGAGGGAGGACTTGGCCTTAAGGATATGCGAACTCTTAATCGAGCATTGATGTGCAAAAAGCTATGTGAAGTCTGGGACCCCTCCTTGACAGATTTCCGCAGGGACCAAACAGTCTGGGATTGCATGAGTCTACCATGTTAAGCTCGGTTATCTGTGACGGCCATTGGCACTGGCCATTGATCACAGACGTGGAATGCGTGGAGATTGCACACGTGCTGCCTCGGATCCATGGGGGTACAGATCGTATTATATGGAAAGGTTCGAGTGGGAAACCCACTACCCAGGAGTTCTATCGGGCTATGATATCAGCAGGACCGAAAGTAGGTTGGATTTCACTACTTACGGGTTCTTTAATGATCCCGCGACATTTGTTTATCCTTTGTCTAGTTATCCTGGAGAAGCTCGCAACGACGGATAAACCATGGCTCTCCCATCTTGGGTGCTGCGTGCTGTGCAATGAAGACATGGTGGAGTCACACAACCACCTGTTTTTCCACTGCAGATTTAGTAGGAGATGCCTCATTAGTATTCGGCGCATTGTACGATTCCAGTGGCCTAATAGGGATTGGGTCAGTGATGTTGAATGGGGAGCAAGAAAATGGCGTGGGAAGCACATCATCAATATATCCTACCGATGCCTGCTTGGATCGTGTGTATACCATATTTGGAGGGAGAGAAACCTGAGACGTTTTGAGCACGAGGAGAGACCCCCGAGCGTAGTTGGCAACTTAATAGTAGAACAGATACTACACTTGATCTACTATTAATTCATTTTGTCGTAGGAAAACAAAATGCAAAAATTCTCTCACTAAAAATTCTCTCTACTACACACACTACTACACCACCAAAAACAAACTCCGACCGGCGATGGAGGAGAAGCGCCGGCCGGCGACGTTTACGGTGGAGAGGACGCCGACAGCCGTCCGGTGGCCGGAGATGGAGGGGAGGAAGAGGAAGGCCGTGATGAGGAGGTAGACCATGGTGTTTTTTCGGATGAAAAGAACCTGATTTTTCCGGCAGAATATGAAACGACTGGCATAGAATATGAAAGGTCGCCGGAGGATTTGAGAAGATGCTGGTGAATAACGCCGGTTTGGAGGAAGAAGATGATGGACTGATTAGTGCAAATGTTGAGGAAGCCACAAGAATTGATACAGATATTATTCTTGCCATTGAAAAGACGAGTTCCTTCGCGCTGCCTAAACTAGGGTTTTCTGCGCAAAATCTGATTGAGGAAGATTATTAAACTACGACACCTCCCGATGGAATTTTGGACGACAGAAGGATTGAGCACTGTAGCAAGTGGTGTGGGGAAGCCCCTTTACCCCGACGCGATTACAAGAGCATGCACGAGACTGGACTTTGCTCGTGTATGTGTGATGATTGATGCCACACAAAAGTTGCATAAACATATTATTGTCATGGCACCTGATGAAGAAGGAGGGGAGACACCTTGCAAAGTTGACATTGAGTATGAATGGCTCCCACCAAAGTGCACAGCATGCATGTCATTGGGACATTCGAACAAGGATTGCGCACTAAACAAAACCCGCAAACCGACGAAGCCAACAGTAAATGTGTATGTGCCGAAAGTCAACGTAGCACAACCGCAACTTCCGACTAAGGGACGTGAGACGATGAAACCAGTGGTTGAAGAAATACCCAAAGCACATGCGGGAAATAGACATGTGGACCAGAACCACTCCAAGCAAGAAGAGAGAGGTAAGGCAATTGTTATTTATAATGCTTTTGACGCTTTGCATTTAATTGATGATGCAGGTGAGCATTCAGGGGGTCCTAACACAAGCAGCCCCAAGGTCGATGATCCATGTTGAACATCGCTGTGTGGAATGTCCGTGGGCTGAACAAACGAGACCATCAGCTCGCTTTGAAGGACTTGGTCTCTGAATACAGGTTACACTTCCTTGGCATTCTTGAAACTCGTGTTCGTTTGAATAATGTTATGCATATCCAATCGTTTTTACTTCCACATTGGAAATGGTTTGTCGATTATTCTTCTGTTGGTAATCGCATCTGGATAGCTTGGGACGAGAATAGTGTTGATGTCCATATCCTAGACTCGGCAGATCAATTTATTCACTGTCGGGTTACTAATATGGCTGACAATGAATCTGTTATTATCACTGTTGTTTATGGGGCATCTGAGGTGATTGATCGTCGGAATTTATGGACGGCACTGGAGACGCTATCTCAGCAATGCTCTGACATCCCGTGGATGGTGGGAGGGGATTTTAATGCAGTACGTGACCTTAACGAAGTATGTGGCATCTCAGGAGATATAAGGATGGCCACCGAAGAATTTAATGCTGGTATTCTGGAGGCGGGGCTGATCCCACTTCCTATGCAAGGTGAATGGTTCACGTGGCATAATTGCAGTACGTCTATGAGGAGTTTATGGAAGCGGCTGGATCGGATTCTTATTAATGACCGCTGGCTGGCAAGGTTCCCGAGCGCATATTATCACAGCCTTACTCCACGGACATCTGACCACTCTCCACTGGTCTTACATGGGGATATACAACAACATAATGGAGGCATGTTTCGATTTGATAACTATCTGGCCCATTCACCCGAGTTTATCCACAATGTGCAGAATATTTGGCATCATGAGATTGTGGGTATTCCTATGTATGCTGTGACACGTAAACTGAAGGCACTTAAACCAGTCTTTAGACTACAAAGGAGAAATAAGGGAGATCTGACGATGAATGTCCAACTAGCCAAAGGTTTTCTTGATGAGGCACAATAGTTGGTGAGCTCTGATAGACAAAATGAGCTATATTTACTCCTGGAGCATTGTTGTCGAGTCGTTTATGCTAAAGCGGCAAAACTCGAACAAATTATGCTGCAGCAGAGAGCCAAAATGCAGTGGATGAAAGACGGAGACCAATGTTCCCGGGTTTTCTTTCGTAAAATTGCACAGAGACGAGTAAGGAGGAGAATCTTACAGGTTAATGATGAGAATGGTTTCACACACACGGATCTAGGGGAAATCGCCCATGAGTTTGTCTCATACTATCAGAACCTATTAGGAGGCACCAGAAGACGGCTGTCAGTGGATATTCGTTATCTTAGACCGTGGGCAAGGCACTGTATCACTGATGAGGAAGCTAATCAATTACTCCTTCCAATCTCGGCGGATGATGTGAAGCAAGCAATGTTCGATATTGCTGATGACAAGGCACCGGGACCTGATGGCTACTCGTCAAGGTTCTTCAAGGCGGCTTGGCCTGTGGTTGGGGAAGAAGTTACGAGGGCGGTACTAGACTTCTTTTCTACCGGAAAACTTCTGAAGCAGGTCAACTCCACGATCTTGGCCCTGATCCCAAAGGTACATACGCCTATGTCGGTTAATGATTTTAGACCAATTTCATGCTGCAATGTTTTATACAAGATCATTGCGAAACTTCTTGTCCAAAAAATTAGTGTGCTACTGGACAAGATAGTTAGCCCATGTCAGACAGCTTTTATTCCGGGAAGAAGCATTGGGGACAACATTATGTTAGCCCAGGAATTATTCTCCAGATATAACCAGATGCGCCTACCCCCGAGATGCGCACTTAAAGTGGATATCAGGAAGGCCTATGATACGGTGGAGTGGGACTTCCTGTTAGCAGTTTTGCAGCTGTTCGGGTTTCCACCTACGTTTACAAGGTGGATTGAGGAGTGTGTTACCACGACATCATTCTCGATTGGGCTCAATGGAAAACCTCATGGGTTCTTTACTGGAGCGAGAGGACTACGACAGGGAGACCCACTTTCTCCTTATCTGTTTGTTCTTGTTATGGAAGCCTTACATCTGGGATTCTTGCAACGAATTGAACAGGACATGCAATTCACTTATCATTGGAAGTGTGAGAGTTCTAAGGTTTTTCAGATGGGATTTGCAGACGACCTCCTCTTACTGTGCAAAGCTGACTTAGACTCCATCAGAGTCTTCAAAGAGGGATTGGACTGGTTTGCGGAGTTGTCGGGCCTTCGGCTGAATGTCCAAAAAAGTCACTTAATCATTTCACGTTCGGCTCAAAATTTGAAGGACCAGATGCTGGATTTTTTGGGCTTTCACGAGGGCCACCTTCCAATGAGGTACCTGGGTCTTCCCTTAATCTCGTCTAGGCTGACCATCTCTGATTGCCAACCGCTTATCTCAAAAATTGATGCACGTATTAATGGATGGGAAGGGATTTCACTATCATATGCTGGGCGGGTACAAATCATCAAATCTGTGCTCTCAGCATTGAGCTTATATTGGGCTTCTGCATTCATATTACCTAAGAAAGTCATCAGTGAAATTGAGAAGAGGTTGAGGACTTTCCTATGGAAGGGTACGACGTCCAGTGGGTACGCTAAGGTAGCCTGGAAAGATGTGTGTCGACCGATGGATGAGGGGGGACTTGGGTTCAAGGATATCTCCACCTTGAATCGCGCATTAATGAGCAAGAAACTATGTGATGTTATCCAGTGTGACAGGACATCCATATGGGTTCAGTGGCTCTACCAAGACCGATTACGTGAGAGATCGATTTGGACTATTCGTGAACATGGAGGTTCTTGGGGATGGCGAAAAATACTCAGGCTACGTCCTTTCCTTCGCACTATCGTGGATTACCAGATTGGAAATGGAGACAGATTCTTTGTTTGGCAGGACCCGTGGCATCACTTGGGTCCACTTATCGAGCGATTCCCTCAAGGTCCCCGCCATCTTAGACTTGAAGAATCAGCAAAACTCAGCTTGGTGATTTCAGCAGGAGAATGGCAATGGCCTACCATCACTGACTTTGAATGTTTGGAAATCACACATAACCTACCGCTTATTTTCGGAGGAGAGGATCGGGTGGTGTGGAGATGTGACGAAGGGCAACCTACTACTCAGGCCCTCTACCGATTATTCACTCACCCCGAGCCGAAAGTAGGATGGTCTTCACTACTTCTGGGCTCCTTGAAGATTCCTCGCCATTCGTTCATCTTATGGCTAGCAATCCTTGGCAAACTTCCTACCACAGACAAATCATGGCTATCCCACCTGGGGGTGTGCATACTGTGCGATGAGGGAGCTACGGAATCTCATCCACATTTATTCTTCCAATGCAGATTTAGTCGTCAGTGCCTTTATGAGATTCGCAGAAGGATTCGCTTTCACTGGCCCAATAGAGATTGGGCAACAGATATTGAATGGGCGACACGGAAATGGAGAGGGGAGCACATTATTAATAGAGCTTACCGTACACTACTGGCGGCGTGCGTCTACCACATATGGAAGGAGAGGAACTTGAGGAGATTTGATCATACTGAGCGGACACCGGCCACATTGAGCATACTAATCATCAATGACGTCAGACAGAGGATTCTTAGCGTTGACTTAGCATCGTCAGTCAGTACACGAGCATTGTATAGATTATGGCGTATCCCTTGGGTAGAGGGAGAAACCAGTTGATAATCCCATGTTGTACCATGTTGTACTGTACCATTACTCTTTATTAATGAAATTTACATTTACCGAAAAAAAAAGATGAAGAAAATTCTGCCGGATTCTCGTCGATCGATGGATGTCTTCGGTCTATTCTAGATTGTGACTATGTTTCTGTGATGGAGGATGGAAGGATGAGGTCTGAAAAATCTGCAACAATGGAGGCGTTGAATCTAGGGTTTTTGGAAACCGAAAAGACGCATGTTGAAAAGGCGAAGGAGACAGATGGTTTTCCGACCATTGATGAGTTTTCTGGCGTCGTACGGGATGGAGGAGACGTGCCATTGAGGAAAGATCCAAGCTTGCCGTCGGTGGAAGGTTGCGTGGAACTAGGGTTTGGCGGCGGCGATTTGAAGCGCGCTGTCAATGGAGGTTGTGACGATTCGTCTTCGCCGGCGAACTTCAACATTGACGAATTTATCACGCTGGCTAACAGAGTAATGGATGGAGATACAAACTCCATAGCTGTGCTCAATGATCTATCTCAAAACCCGTTGGGAGAAGAAATTCGGCCGAGTTATTTCACGAAAAATAAATCCGGTGCCGCTAACTGTTCGGCCAGAAAAGAAACGGGTGAGAGGGTGAATCCGCCGGCGATTAATACAGAAAACATGAATAATGGTGCTGCTACGCTCTCGCCGGAATTTTCCTTCGTTTCCGGTGATCGGACGGCGACAGAGGTGTTGGGCAGACGAAAAGACGTTTTTCCGGCCACTTCTCCGGTTAACAGACCTGGAGAAACGAGCGGTGATGTAGCTACGGTTTTGGATGATGTGGCGCCACGTGTATATGAGGTAGATGCAGATGTGGCATATGAAGTCATTGCTGATGTCATTGATGATGTTCCTATTAGGGCTGATGTCACTGATGATGTCATTGCTGAGGTCAATGCTGATGTCAATGCTGATGGCAATGCTGATGTCACTGCTGATATCAATGCTAATGTCATTGCTGATGTCACTGCTGAGGTCACTACTGATGTATTGAAAAAGAACCCTAAATTTCAGAAAATGGGTATTAATCCTAAGGGATTGTTTGTGGGGAATATTCCTTTGCATACTAATCCGGAGGATTTATTTGATGATAAAATTGTTCACGCATTCAACAACTCCACTCGCAAGACCCTATCATTTATTGCACCTACTTTACAAAATGGGGAAGTAATTGTGCGCCCGACACTGGATATTATTCGCAATGGGTCCAAACGATGGAGGACTACTGCGGTGGGATACTTTCTTGGAAAAAGGCCATATTTCCATCACGTGAAGGAGTTTGCAATGTCAATCTGGTCTGATTTAACTGAGGATACTGCTACCACTAATGGGTTCTTCTTTTTTCAGTTCAAAACAGTTATTGCGATGGAAGATGTCATAGAAGGGGGACCGTGGTTGTTCCAGGGGCAGCCAATAGTGTTACAAAAATGGGAACCGGGAATGGCACTGAGGAAACTGAAACATACACAGGTTCCTGTTTGGATCAAATTGCGCCACTTGCCGATGGAGTTGTGGACAGAAGAGGGGCTCAGCATAGTAGCCAGTGGAGTCGGTAAACCATTATACCCGGATGCGATTACGAGGGCATGCATGAGACTGGATTTCGCTCGTGTATGTGTCATGCTGGATGCGACATCCAATTTACCGAAGCACATAATTATTATGACACCAAATGAAGATGGGGGAGAATCGCCATGCAAAATAGATGTTGAATACGAATGGCTACCCACGAGGTGTAATACCTGTATGACTTTGGGGCACACACCCAAGGAGTGTGCTCAAAACAAAACCGCTAAATCAATCAAAACACCAGTTGCAGTATATGTCCCCAAAGTAAAGGCACCGAGGGCACAGGTGGTATCCGAAAGTAAAAAGGAGGCGATGCCTAACCGAGGAAAGGAGGTATTAGCAGTCCAAAGGAGGGAGAAACACACAGTGATCCGAGATACTCCTTCACTCGAAGTGGGACCGAGTAGGGAAGAGAGGGGTAAAGCACTTGTCATTTATAACTCTTTTGATGCTTTACAATTATTTGATGATACAGAAGGGTCATCACGGGGTCCTAAGCCATGCAGCCCCAGGAAAGGGGATCCATGTTGAATCTAGCCGTGTGGAATGTCCGTGGGCTGAACAAACGAGACCATCAGCTCGCATTAAAGGACCTCGTCTCTGAGTACAGGTTACATTTCTTGGGCATTCTTGAAACTCGAGTTCGTATTTCTAATGTCATGCATACTCAATCGTTTCTGTTACCTCAATGGAAATGGTTTGTTGACTATGCCTCTGTTGGAAATCGTATTTGGATTGCTTGGGATGATAATTTATTGGATTCATATTCTTGATATGGGCGAACAATTTATTCAGTGTTATATTACTATTAAAGCACTACATGAATCTTGTATTATTACTATTGCCTATGGTGCCTCTGAGGTGATAGATAGACGGACTCTATGGCATACATTGGGAACACTGGCACAGCAGTGCTCAAATGACCCATGGCTAGTGGGAGGGGACTTCAATGCTGTCCGTGATCTAAATGAGGTTTGCGGAATATCAGGAGATATAAGGATAGCTACGGAAGATTTTAATAATGGGATTCAGGAGGCCGGGTTGTTACCACTGCCCATGCAAGGAGAATGGTACACATGGCACAACTGCAGTACGACAACACGGAGTTTATGGAAGAGACTGGATCGAATTCTTATTAATGACCGATGGCTTGAGAGGTTTCCTACCTCATCATATCATAGTCTTTTACCCCGGACATCTGACCACTCGCTGCTTGTCCTTCATGGGGATTCACTGCAACATAATGGAGGTATGTTTCGGTTCGATAATTACCTTACCAAATCGCCGGATTTTATCCCTAGTGTTCAGAATATTTGGCAGCATGAGGTGATTGGAGTGCCTATGTATGCGGTGACACGTAAACTCAAAGCCCTAAAACAGGTCTTCAGACAGCAGAGGAGAAACAAGGGGGACTTGACTCGTAATGTCCAATTGGCAAAGGGTTTTCTCGATGAGGCGCAAACATTGGTGAGCTCGGACAGACAGAATGAGCTCTTCCTTTACTTGGAGCACTGTTGCCGGATGGTGTATGCAAAAGCGGCCAAGACTGAACAAATTATGCTACAATAGAGAGCCAAGATGCAGTGGATGAAGGATGGTGATCAATGCTCTAGGGTTTTCTTTCGCAAGATTGCTTAGAGGAGGACGACGAGGAGAATCTTGCAGATTAATGATGTGGTACCACTCACACGGATCCAGGGGAAGTTGTGGGATTGGACTGGTTTGCGGAGTTGTCGGGCCTTCGGTTGAATGTCCAAAAAAGTCACTTAATCATTTCACGTTCGGCTCAAAATTTGAAGGACCAGATGTTGGATATTTTGGGCTTTCAGGAGGGCCACCTTCCAATGAGGTACCTGGGTCTTCCCTTAATCTCGTCTAGGCTGACCATCTCTGATTGCCAACCGCTTATCTCAAAAATTGATGCACGTATTAATGGATGGGAAGGGATTTCATTATCATATGCTGGGCGGGTACAAATCATCAAATCTGTGCTTTCAGCATTGAGCTTATATTGGGCTTCTGCATTCATATTACCTAAGAAAGTCATCAATGAAATTGAGAAGAGGTTGAGGACTTTCCTATGGAAGGGTACGACGTCTAGTGGGTACGCTAAGGTAGCCTGGAAAGATGTGTGTCGACCGATAGATGAGGGGGGACTTGGGTTCAAGGACATCTCCACCTTGAATCGCGCATTAATGAGCAAGAAACTATGTGATGTTATCCAGTGTGACAGGACATCCATATGGGTTCAGTGGCTCTACCAAGACCGATTATGTGAGAGATCGATTTGGACTATCCGTGAACATGGAGGTTCTTGGGGATGGCGAAAAATACTCAGGCTACGTCCTTTCCTTCGCGCTATCGTGGATTACCAGATTGGAAATGGAGACAGATTCTTTGTTTGGCAGGACCCGTGGCATCACTTGGGTCCACTTATCGAGCGATTCCCTCAAGGTCCCCGCCATCTTAGACTTGAAGAATCAGCAAAACTCAGCTTGGTGATTTCAGCAGGAGAATGGCAATGGCCTACCATCACTGACTTTGAATGTTTGGAAATCACACATAACCTACCGCTTATTTTCGGAGGAGAGGATCGGGTGGTGTGGAGATGTGACGAAGGGCAACCTACTACTCAGGCCCTCTACCGATTATTCACTCACCCCGAGCCGAAAGTAGGATGGTCTTCACTACTTTTGGGCTCCTTGAAGATTCCTCGCCATTCGTTCATCTTATGGCTAGCAATCCTTGGCAAACTTCCTACCACAGACAAATCATGGCTATCTCACCTGGGGGTGTGCATTCTGTGCGATGAGGGAGCTACGGAATCTCATCCACATTTATTCTTCCAATGCAGATTTAGTCGTCAGTGCCTTTATGAGATTCGCAGAAGGATTCGCTTTCACTGGCCCAATAGAGATTGGGCAACAGATATTGAATGGGCGACACGGAAATGGAGAGGTAAGCACATTATTAATAGAGCTTACTGTACACTACTGGCAGCGTGTGTCTACCACATATGGAAGGAGAGGAACTTGAGGAGATTTGATCATACTGAGCGGACACCGGCCACATTGAGCATACTAATCATCAATGACGTCAGACAGAGGATTCTTAGCGTTGATTTAGCATCGTCAGTCGGTATACGAGCATTGTATAGATTATGGCGTATCCCTTGGGTAGAGGGAGAAACCAGTTGATAATCCCATGTTGTACTGTACCATTACTCTTTATTAATGAAATTTACATTTACCCCCGGAAGTTGTGCATGAGTTTGTATCTTATTATCAGAACCTCCTGGGAGGTAACAGACGTCGAACATTAGTGGACATTAACTACCTCAGACCATGGGCGAGGCATATACTTTCTGATGAGGAGGCTAGCCACCTATTGGCACCATTTTCACCGGAGGAAGTGAAGTTAGCCGTGTTCGACATTGCAGAGGATAAGGCCCGGGCCCTGATGGCTACTCGTCAGGATTCTATAAGGTTGCTTGGCCAGTAGTGGGAGCAGAGTTGACAAGGGCGGTACTGGATTTCTTCTCTACGGGGAGATTACTTAAGCAAGTCAACTCTACAGTTTTGGCTCTGATTCCAAAAATTCATACTCCTATGTCTGTAAGTGATTTTAGACCCATCTCATGCTGTAATGTTTTATATAAAATCATTGCTAAATTACTTGTCCAACGGTTGAGCGTAATTTTGGACAAGTTAATTAGCCCTTGTCAGGCAGCATTCATCCCGGGACGAAGCATTGGTGACAACATTATGCTAGCCCAAGAACTGTTTATGGGATATAATCAGGCGCGACTCCCCCCAAGATGTGCATTGAAGGTGGATATTAGGAAGGCCTATGACACGGTTGAGTGGGACTTCCTTGTGGCGACTTTACAACTATTTGGGTTTCCACCAACCTTCACAAGGTGGATTGAGGAGTGTATCTTGACGACCTCTTTTTCGGTTGGTCTTAATGGGACTCCACATGGGTTCTTTGCTGGAGCTAGAGGTCTACGTCAAGGAGATCCTTTATCCCCCTTCCTGTTTGTGCTTGTTATGGAAGTTCTGCATATTGGTTATATGCAATTAATTGAGCAGGATATGCAATTCAAATATCACTGGAAGTGTGAGCCAGCAAGGGTATTCCAATTGGGATTCGCGGATGATCTCCTGCTATTCTGTAGAGCTGATTTGGACTCTGTCAGAGTCCTTAAGGTGGGACTGGACCGATTTGCAGAATGGTCGGGCCTCCGGTTGAATATTCAAAAGAGTCACATTATTATATCCCGGTCTGCACAAGAAAGGAAAGACCAGTTGCTATCGATCTCGGGATTTCAGGAGGGACATCTCCCGATGAGGTACTTGGGCCTTCCTCTTCTTGATTGACTATATCTGACTGTCAGCCACTTCTGTCCAAAATTGATACTCGTATTGCGGGATGGGAGGGTATGTCGTTATCATAGCTGGGCGGGTACAAATCATTAAATCTGTACTTTCAGCATTGAGCATTTATTGGGCTTCTGCATTCATACTACCGAAGGCGATCATTAAGGAAGTAGAGAAACGCCTTAGAAGGTTCCTATGGAAAGGCACCTCAATGACGGGTTATGCCAAAGTTGCGTGGAAGGATGTATGCAAACCAGTTGGGGAAGGAGGCCAAGGAATAAAAGATATTGATGCACTTAACCGAGCACTAATGACTAAGAAGTTGTGTGATATCATTAGATGTGACCGAACGTCTATCTGGGTTGAGTGGCTACAGCGCGGACGACTACAAAATAATTCCATTTGGACTATTGACGAGAAGGGTGGATCGTGGGGATGGAGAAAGCTGCTTCGTCTACGCAGCCTTATCCAACCAATGGTGGAGTGTCGTATTGGAGATGGGAGGACCTTCTATCTTTGGAAGGATCCATGGCATCGCCTTGGCCCCCTGATTTATCGATTTCCACGAGGACCGAGTTTACTTGGGCTTGATGAATCTACCAAACTCAATACGGTTATTGATGAGGGCCAATGGCACTGGCCCCTCATCACGGATTTGGAATGCCTTCAAATTATTTATACACTACCCCAGATTCAGGATGGAGATGATATAATCATTTGGCGTTTCCCGGAAGGCCGACCCACAGCCCAAGCCCTGTACAGACTTATCTGCCCGCCTGGACCGAAAGTAGGTTGGACTTCACTACTTTCGGGTTCGCTAAAGATCCCACGACATTGTTTTATCCTATGGATGGCTATTCAGGAAAAACTACCAACAACAGACAAACCTTGGCTCACACACACTGGAGGGTGTATTCTATGTGATGAAGAAGCAATCGAGACGCATAATCACTTATTCTTCCGATGCCGATTTAGCAGAAGATGCCTTAAAGCCATACGGGAAATCATTCGATTCGCTTGGCCCAATCGCACATGGGCAATGGATGTGGAATGGGCAGTGAGTAAATGCAGAGGGAAGCATATCATTAATGCAGCATACCGAGCATTACTTGGGTCATTCGTTTACCATTTGTGGCGAGAAAGAAATTCCAGACGGTTCCAGCAGATTGAGCACCCGCCTAATGTATTGGCTTCTCTTATTATTGACGATGTTAGGCAGAGGATATTGAGTCTTAATCTTTCTAGTTCGATTAGTACATGTGCTCTATATAGACTATGGTGTATCCCTTGGCCAGTCGAGGGAATACCCAATTAACTGTTGTACTGTACCATATTTTTTTTTATGAAATTTACCATTACAGAAAAAAACTTAATAGTAGAAGATGTTCGACAACGTATACTCAGTATTAAGCTTCCTAGATCTATTAGCACATGTGCCTTGTATAGACTGTGGCGTATCCCTTGGCCTGTCGAGGGAAGCGCCTAAAGAGGGACTCTGTTGTACTATATTTTCTTTTCTTTAATGAAAATTACACTTACCCAAAAAAAAAAAAAATTACCACACAAATGCTTGGGTCTAAACCAACGTTTGAGACAGGTTTCATCGAATTCTGAGAACGTTCAAAATTTAGTTGTTTTGCACGGCTTTATTAATGCAAGTTTGTTTCTCTTTTATACTAACTTGTAGGTATTATTACGCTTAGAAAATTTACCACACATATTCTTGGGTCTAGACCTACGATTGGATCAAGTTTTGTCGAATCCTGAGAACGTTCAAAAGTTAGCTGTTTTGCACGGTTTTATTAAAACAAGTTTGTTTCCCTTTTGTACTAACATGTAGTTATTATTACGCTTAGCAAATTTACAAGACAAATGCTTGGGTCTAGACCAATGTTTGGGTTAAGTTTCGTCGAATTCTGAGAAGGTTCAAAATTTAGCTGTTTTGCACGATTTTATTAAAGCAAGTTTGTTTCCCTTTTATACTAACTTGTAGTTATTATTACGTTTCGCAAATTTGCAACACAAATGCTTGGGTCTAGACCAACGATTGGGTCAAGTTTCATTGAATTCAGTGTACGTTCAAAAGTTAACTGTTTTGCACGGTTTTATTAAAACAAGTT
The DNA here is from genome assembly GCF_026168435.1 of Sesamum indicum. NCBI lineage: Eukaryota > Viridiplantae > Streptophyta > Magnoliopsida > Lamiales > Pedaliaceae > Sesamum > Sesamum indicum. The sequence continues at coordinate 11,534,937 of NC_142664.1, read as the reverse complement.
TGTTTCCCTTTTATACTAACTTGTAGTTATTATTATGTTTAGCAAATATACCACACAAATGCTTGGGTCTAGACCAACGTTTGGGACAGGTTTTGTTGAATTCTGAGAACGTTCAAAATTTATCTGTTTTGCACGGTTTTATTAAAGCAAGTTTGTTTCCCTTTTATACTAACTTGTAGTTATTATTACGCTTAGCAAATGTATAACACAAATGCTTGCGTCTAGATCTATGTTGGGGTCAAGTTTCGTAAAATTTTGAGAACGTTCAAAATTTAGCTGTTCTGCACAGTATTATTAAAGCAATTTTGTTTCCCTTTTATACTAACTTGTAATTATTATTACGCTTAGAAATTTAACACACAAATTCTTGGATCTAGACCTACGTTTGGGTTAAGTTTCGTCGAATTCTGATAATGCTCAAAATTTAGCTGTTTTGCACGGTTTTATTAAAACAAGTTTGTTTCCCTTTTATACTAACTTGTAGTCATTATTGCACTTGGCAAATTACAACATAGATGTTTCGGTCTAGACCAACGTTTGGGTCAAGTTTCGTCGAATTCTGAGACTGTTCAGAATTTAGCTGGTTTGCACGGGTTTATTAAAACAAGTTTGTTTTCCTTTTATACTAACCTGTTGTTATTGTTACAATTAGCAAATTGACAACACAAATGCTTGGGTCTAGACCTGCGATTGGGTCAAGTTTCGTCGAATTCTAAGAACGTTCATAAGTTAGCTGTTTTACACGGTTTTATTAAAACAAGTGTGTTTCCCTTTTATATTAACTTGTAGTTATTATTACATTTAGGAAATTTAACAAACAAATTCTTGGGTCTAGACCTACGATTGGATCAATTTTCATCGAATTCTGAGAATGCTCAAAATTTAGCTGTTTTGCACGGTTTTATTAAAATAAGTTCGTTTCCCTTTTATACTAACTTGTAGTTATTATTACGCTTAGCAAATTTAAAACACAAATGCTTGGGTCTAGACCAACGTTTGGGACAGGTTTTGTCGAATTCTGAGAACGTTCAAAATATAGCTGTTTTGCACGGTTTTATTAAAGCAAGTTTGTTTTCCTTTTATACTAACTTGTAGATATTATAACGCTTAGCAAATGTATAACACAAATGCTTGGGCTAGACCTATGTTTGGTTCAAGTTTCGTAAAATTCTGAGACCGTTCAAAATTTAGCTGTTCTGGACGGTTTTATTAAAGTAAGTTTGTTTCGCTGTTATACTAACTTGTAATTATTATTATGCTTAGAAATTTAACACACAAATTCTTGGATCTAGACCTACGTTTGGGTCAAGTTTCGTCGAATTCTGAGAATGCTCAAAATTTAGCTGTTTTGAGCGGTTTTATTAAAATAATTTTGTTTCCCTTTTATACTAACTTGTAGTTATTATTACGCTTAGCAAATTTACAACACAAATGCTTTGATCTAAACCAACGTTTGGGTCAAGTTTCGTCGAATTCTGAGACCGTTCAAAATTTAGCTGTTTTGCACGGTTGTATTAAATCAAGTTTGCTTCCCTTTTATACTAACTTGTAGTATTATTACGATTAGCAAATTTACAACACAAATGGTTGGGTCTAGACCTGCGATTGGGTCATGTTTCGTCGAATTCTAAGAACGTTCAAAAGTTAGTTGTTTTGCACGGTTTTATTAAAACAAGTTTGTTTTCCTTTTATACTAACTTGTAGTTATTATTACGATTAGCAAATTTACAACACAAATGCTTGGGTCTAGACCTGCGATTGGGTCAAGATCTAATGAGGGACACTGTTGTACTATACTTCTCATTTTTTTTTTAAATGAAAATTACACTTACACCCCAAAAAAAAAATTTCGTCGAATTCTGAGAACGTTCATAAGTTAGCTGTTTTACACGGTTTTATTAAAACAAGTGTGTTTCCCTTTTATATTAACTTGTAGTTATTATTACATTTAGGAAATTTAACACACAAATTCTTGGGTCTAGACCTACGATTGGATCAATTTTCATCGAATTCTGAGAATGCTCAAAATTTAGCTGTTTTGCACGGTTTTATTAAAGCAAGTTTGTTTTCCTTTTATACTAACTTGTGGTTATTATTACGCTTAGCAAATTTACCACAGATATTCTAGGGTCTAGACCAACGATTGGGTCAAGTTTCGTCGAATTTTGAGAATGTTCAAAAGTTAGCTGTTTTGGACGGTTTTATTGAAACAAGTTTTTTTTTTCTTTTTATACTAACTTGTAGTTATTATTACGCTTGGCAATTTTCTAATAAAAATGCTTGGGTCTAGACCTGGGATTGGGTCAAGTTTTGTTGAATTCTGAGAACGTTCAAATATTAGCTGTTTTGCACGGTATTATTAAAACAAGTTTGTTTCCCTTTTACACTAACTTGTAGTTATTATTACGCTTAGGAAATTTACCACACAACGATCAGCCCAGAATGTACGAGGGGAGCTACTTGCGGTGTTGGGGTTTCAGGAAGGCCACTTACCGATGAGGTATTTGGGTCTACCATTGATCTCTTCTCGATTATCTATCGCCGACTGCCAACCATTACTGAGTAAGAACGATACACGTATCAATGGTTGGGAGGGATTGGCACTGTCATATGCCGGCAGGGTACAAATCATTAAGTCTGTTCTTGTGGCTATGGGTGTTTATTGGGCTTCGGCATTTATTTTGCCAAAAGGGGTCATTAAAGATATTGAGAAGCGATTGCGAGCTTTCTTATGGAGAGGTACCGGAAATAGTGGATACCCTAAAGTTGCGTGGAAGGAGATTTGCAAACCGAAGGAGGAGGGAGGACTTGGCCTTAAGGATATGGGAACTCTTAATCGATCATTGATGTGCAAAAAGCTATGTGAAGTCATCCGATGTGATAGGACTTCTATCTGGGTCGAGTGGCTGCGGCATGGCAGACTTCGAGATGATTCGATATGGTCTATCCCGGAGAATCGTGGACCATGGGTGATAAAGTTAAAAAAAAAAACCCAAGATGCAAAAATTCTCTCACTAAAAATTCTCTCCCTACTACACACACTACTACACCACCAATAACACACACTATTGTCTTCCCCATGAAAACTCCGACCGGCGATGGTGGAGAAGCGCCGGCCGGCGACGACTTTGGTGGTGAGGACGACGACAGCCGTCCGGTGGCCGGAGATGGTGGGGAGGAAGATGAAAAGTTGCTGCGCGAAGAAGAACCCGCCATGGAAGAAGTGGAGCCGGCCGCCTCCGATCCGGCGACTGAAGGTAGCTCCCATGGCAGCCCATCGCCTGTGGAGGTGGAAGGAACGTCGGGGACGAGAAATGGAGAAGAAATGGGTGGTGAACAGCCGGATCTGGAACTGAGGTCTCGCGCCGTCAACAATGGCGGAAATGGGCCTTCGTCTTCGTCTCCACGCGACTTCAACTTGGACGAGTTCCTCACTCTCGCACACAAGGTACTCGACCATGGCGACTCTCAGGCCATGGAGGCTTTGAATGATTTGAAACGACGATGGGAGGCTCGATTTGGGATCGAGAAGCCGCGGCTGCCGGCGGAAAGCTTGGACGAACACCCGTTTGCTCGCGAGCTGAAACAGGTATGCCGGAGACGCACAACACAGGCGACGACGAGTCTTGGAACCGGAATGGCTGCGACATTTCAGCGTCGACCGGCTGTGCGTGGGAGAATAATCACTCCTCCTCCTCTTCCGCCGGCGGTTTTGCACAGCAACAACCCAAACCATCTCTCGGCGGCGGCTTTGAGTATCACGAACCAGACCTCGCCGGAGGTTTTGCACAGCAGCGACGCGAACCTACCTTCGCCGGCGGCTTTGCACAGCAGCATCGCGAACCTGCCTTTGCCTTCGCCGGCGGCTTTGCACAACAGCAACGAGAACCAGCTCTCGCCGGCGACCGCTGGAAGTCCGACGAAGAATGACGTGTGCAATATTGCTGACATGGACGCCACGGTGGACAATGTCGGCGCTGATGTGGCGGGGAAGGTGAGTGACATGGAGGCTTGCTTGGAACAAAATGCTGACATCAGCCCTAGTAGGGCTGACATCATCGCTGCTGCTAGGGCTGACATCATCACTGATGTTAGGGCTGACATCATCGCTGCTGCTAGGGCTGACATCATCGCTGCAGCTAGGGCTGACATCATCGCTGCTTCTAGGGCTGACATCATCGCTGCTTCTAGGGCTGACATCATCGCTGCTGCTAGGGCTGACATCATCACTGATGTTAGGGCTGACATCATCGCTGCTGCTAGGGCTGACATCATCGCTGCAGCTAGGGCTGACATCATCGCTGCTTCTAGGGCTGACATCATCGCTGCTTCTAGGGCTGACATCATCGCTGCTGCTAGGGCTGACATCATCGCTGACACAGGTGCATCTAGGGCTGATGTCAGCAATTACACTATCAAAGCTAGGGCTGACATCATCGATGATACAAGGAAAGCTAGGGCTGACATCAGCACTGACACATGCAAAAATAGGGCTGATGTCAGCAATTCTGTGGAAAGGAATCAAGCTATGCATGATGCTCCTCTTCCAACGGGACTGTACGTTGGAAACATCCCGTTGCACGCTTACCCGGATACAATTATCGACGACAAAATAGCGCATGCATTTAATCATTCGACCCGGAAAACCTTATCATTCATTGCCCCAACAATGCAGAACGGAGAGGTTGTCGTGCGACCTTCTTTAGATGCGGTACGTAATGGGTCTAAACGTTGGAAATCTACTGCAGTTGGCTATTTCTTGGGCAAACGGCCATATTATCATCACCTTAAGGAGTTTGCACATTCGGTCTGGCCAGCACTAAGGGAGGTGACAGCGACCACAAACGGATTCTTCTTTTTTCAGTTTAAAACAGTTTTTGATATGGAGGAGATAATTGAGGGAGGCCCGTGGTTGTTCCAAGGGTAGCCGATAGTTCTTCAAAAGTGGGAACCGGGGATGGCCATGAGAAAATTGAAGCATACACAAGTGCCCGTCTGGATTAAATTACGACACCTTCCGATGGAATTTTGGACGACAGAAGGATTGAGCACTGTAGCGAGTGGTGTGGGGAAGCCCCTTTACCCCGACGCGATTACAAGAGCATGCACGAGACTGGACTTTGCTCGTGTATGTGTGATGATTGATGCCACACAAAAGTTGCATAAACATATTATTGTCATGGCACCTGATGAAGAAGGAGGGGAGACACCTTGCAAAGTTGACATTGAGTATGAATGGCTCCCGCCAAAGTGCACAGCGTGCATGTCACTGGGACATTCGAACAAGGATTGTGCACTAAACAAAACCCGCAAACCGACGAAGCCAACAGTAAATGTGTATGTGCCGAAAGTCAATGTAGCACAACCGCAACTTCCGACTAAGGGACGTGAGACGATGAAACCAGTGGTTGAAGATATACCCAAAGCAGATGCGGGAGATAGACATGTGGACCAGAACCACTCCAAGCAAGAAGAGAGAGGTAAGGCAATTGTTATTTATAATGCTTTTGACGCTTTGCATTTAATTGATGATGCAGGTGAGCATTCAGGGGGTCCTAACACAAGCAGCCCCATGGTCGATGATCCATGTTGAACATCGCTGTGTGGAATGTCCGTGGGCTGAACAAACGAGACCATCAGCTCGCTTTGAAGGACTTGGTCTCCGAATACAGGTTACACTTCCTAGGTATTCTTGAAACTCGTGTTCGTTTGAATAATGTTATGCATATTCAATCGTTTTTACTTCCACATTGGAAATGGTTTGTCGATTATTCTTCTGTTGGTAATCGCATTTGGATAGCTTGGGACGAGAATATTGTTGATGTCCATATCTTAGACTCGGCAGATCAATTTATTCACTGTCGGGTTACTAATATGGCTGAAAATGAATCTGTTATTATCACTGTTGTTTATGGGGCATCTGAGGTGATTGATCGTCGGAATTTATGGACGGCACTGGAGACGCTATCTCAGCAATGCTCTGACATCCCGTGGATGGTGGGAGGGGATTTTAATGCAGTACGTGACCTTAACGAAGTATGTGGCATCTCAGGAGATATAAGGATGGCCACCGAAGAATTTAATGCTGGTATTCTGGAGGCGGGGCTGATCCCACTTCCTATGCAAGGTGAATGGTTCACGTGGCATAATTGCAGTACGTCTATGAGGAGTTTATGGAAGCGGCTGGATCGGATTCTTATTAATGACCGCTGGCTGGCAAGGTTCCCGAGCGCATATTATCACAGCCTTACTCCACGGACATCTGACCACTCTCCACTGGTTTTACATGGGGATATACAACAACATAATGGAGGCATGTTTCGATTTGATAACTATCTGGCCCATTCACCCGAGTTTATCCACAATGTGCAGAATATTTGGCATCATGAGATTGTGGGTATTCCTATGTATGCTGTGACACGTAAACTGAAGGCACTTAAACCAGTCTTTAGACTACAAAGGAGAAATAAGGGAGATCTGACGATGAATGTCCAACTAGCCAAAGGTTTTCTTGATGAGGCACAACAGTTGGTGAGCTCTGATAGACAAAATGAGCTATATTTACTCCTGGAGCATTGTTGTCGAGTCGTTTATGCTAAAGCGGCAAAACTCGAACAAATTATGCTGCAGCAGAGAGCCAAAATGCAGTGGATGAAAGATGGAGACCAATGTTCCCGGGTTTTCTTTCGTAAAATTGCACAGAGACGAGTAAGGAGGAGAATCTTACAGATTAACGATGAGAATGGTTTCACACACACGGATCTAGGGGAAATCGCCCATGAGTTTGTCTCATACTATCAGAACCTCTTAGGAGGCACCAGAAGACGGCTGTCAGTGGATATTCGTTATCTTAGACCGTGGGCAAGGCACTGTATCACTGATGAGGAAGCTAATCAATTACTCCTTCCGCTCTCGGCGGATGATGTGAAGCAAGCAGTGTTCGATATTGCTGATGACAAGGCACCGGGACCTGATGGCTACTCGTCAAGGTTTTTCAAGGCGGCTTGGCCTGTGGTTGGGGAAGAAGTTACGAGGGCGGTACTAGACTTCTTTTCTACCGGAAAACTTCTGAAGCAGGTCAACTCCACGATCTTGGCCCTGATCCCAAAGGTACATACGCCTATGTCGGTTAATGATTTTAGACCAATTTCATGCTGCAATGTTTTATACAAGATCATTGCGAAACTTCTTGTCCAAAAAATTAGTGTGCTACTGGACAAGATAGTTAGCCCATGTCAGACAGCTTTTATTCCGGGAAGAAGCATTGGGGACAACATTATGTTAGCCCAGGAATTATTCTCCAGATATAACCAGATGCGCCTACCCCCGAGATGCGCACTTAAAGTGGATATCAGGAAGGCCTATGATACGGTGGAGTGGGACTTCCTGTTAGCAGTTTTGCAGCTGTTCGGGTTTCCACCTACGTTTACAAGGTGGATTGAGGAGTGTGTTTCCACGACATCATTCTCGATTGGGCTCAATGGAAAACCTCATGGGTTCTTTGCTGGAGCGAGAGGACTACGACAGGGAGACCCACTTTCTCCTTATCTGTTTGTTCTTGTTATGGAAGCCTTACATCTGGGATTCTTGCAACGAATTGAACAGGACATCCAATTCACCTATCATTGGAAGTGTGAGAGTTCTAAGGTTTTTCAGATGGGATTTGCAGACGACCTCCTCTTACTGTGCAAAGCTGACTTAGATTCCATCAGAGTCTTCAAAGAGGGATTGGACTGGTTTGCGGAGTTGTCGGGCCTTCGGCTGAATGTCCAAAAAAGTCACTTAATCATTTCACGTTCGGCTCAAAATTTGAAGGACCAGATGCTGGATATTTTGGGCTTTCAGGAGGGCCACCTTCCAATGAGGTACCTGGGTCTTCCCTTAATCTCGTCTAGGCTGACCATCTCTGATTGCCAACCGCTTATCTCAAAAATTGATGCACGTATTAATGGATGGGAAGGGATTTCATTATCATATGCTGGGCGGGTACAAATCATCAAATCTGTGCTCTCAGCATTGAGCTTATATTGGGCTTCTGCATTCATATTACCTAAGAAAGTAATCAACGAAATTGAGAAGAGGTTGAGGACTTTCCTATGGAAGGGTACGACGTCCAGTGGGTACGCTAAGGTAGCCTGGAAATATGTGTGTCGACCGATGGATGAGGGGGGACTTGGGTTCAAGGATATCTCCACCTTGAATCGCGCATTAATGAGCAAGAAACTATGTGATGTTATCCAGTGTGACAGGACATCCATATGGGTTCAGTGGCTCTACCAAGACCGATTACGTGAGAGATCGATTTGGACTATCCGTGAACATGGAGGTTCTTGGGGATGGCGAAAAATACTCAGGCTACGTCCTTTCCTTCGCTCTATCGTGGATTACCAGATTGGAAATGGAGACAGATTCTTTGTTTGGCAGGACCCGTGGCATCACTTGGGTCCACTTATCGAGCGATTCCCTCAAGGTCCCCGCCATCTTAGACTTGAAGAATCAGCAAAACTCAGCTTACTGATTTCAGCAGGAGAATGGCAATGGCCTACCATCACTGACTTTGAATGTTTGGAAATCACACATAACCTACCGCTTATTTTCGGAGGAGAGGATCGGGTGGTGTGGAGATGTGACGAAGGGCAACCTACTACTCAGGCCCTCTACCGATTATTCACTCACCCCGAGCCGAAAGTAGGATGGTCTTCACTACTTTTGGGCTCCTTGAAGATTCCTCGCCATTCGTTCATCTTATGGCTAGCGATCCTTGGCAAACTTCCTACCACAGACAAATCATGGCTATCCCACCTGGGGGTGTGCATACTGTGCGATGAGGGAGCTACGGAATCTCATCCACATTTATTCTTCCAATGCAGATTTAGTCGTCAGTGCCTTTATGAGATTCGCAGAAGGATTCGCTTTCACTGGCCCAATAGAGATTGGGCAACAGATATTGAATGGGCGACACGGAAATGGAGAGGGGAGCACATTATTAATAGAGCTTACCGTACACTACTGGCGGCGTGCGTCTACCACATATGGAAGGAGAGGAACTTGAGGAGATTTGATCATACTGAGCGGACACCGGCCACATTGAGCATACTAATCATCAATGATGTCAGACAGAGGATTCTTAGCGTTGACTTAGCATCGTCAGTCAGTACACGAGCATTGTATAGATTATGGCGTATCCCTTGGGTAGAGGGAGAAACCAGTTGATAATCCCATGTTGTACCATGTTGTACTGTACCATTACTCTTTATTAATGAAATTTACATTTACCGAAAAGGAATTGTGGACCATGGGGATGGAGAAAAATGTTGAGGTTGAGAGGCTGGTTACGCTCAGTGGTGGAATATCGTATTGGTGATGGAAGTGATTTTTTCTTATGGAAGGATCCCTGGCATCACCTTGGACCCCTCCTTGACAGATTTCTGCGGGGACCAAACAGTCTGGGATTGCATGAGTCTACCATGTTAAGCTCGGTTATCTGTGAGGGCCATTGGCACTGGCCATTGATCACAGACATGGAATGCGTGGAGATTACACATGTGCTGCCTCAGATCCATGGGGGTACAGATCGTATTATATGGAAAGGTTCGAGTCGGAAACCCACTACCCAGGAGTTTTATCGGGCTATGATATCAGCAGGACCGAAAGTAGGTTGGATTTCACTACTTTTGGGTTCTTTAAAGATCCCGCGACATTTATTTATCCTTTGGCTAGCTATCCTGGAGAAGCTCGCAACGACGGATAAACCATGGCTCTCCCATCTAGGGTGCTGCGTGCTGTGCAATGAACACATGGTGGAGTCACATAACCACCTGTTTTTCCACTGCAGATTTAGTAGGAGATGCCTCATTAGTATTCGGCGCATTGTACGATTCCAGTGGCCTAATAGGGATTGGGTCAGTGATGTTGAATGGGGAGCAAGAAAATGGCGTGGGAAGCACATCATCAATATATCCTACCGATGCCTGGTTGGATCGTGTGTATACCATATTTGGAGGGAGAGAAACCTGAGACGTTTTGAGCACGAGGAGAGACCCCCGAGCGTAGTGGGCAACTTAATAGTAGAAGATGTTCGACAACGTATACTCAGTATTAAGCTTCCTAGATCAATTAGCACATGTGCCTTGTATAGACTGTGGCGTATCCCTTGGCCTGTCGAGGGAAGCGCCTAAAGAGGGACTCTGTTGTACTATATTTTCTTTTCTTAAATGAAAATTACACTTACCCAAAAAAAAAAAAAAAAAATTTACCACACAATGCTTGGGTCTAGACCAACGTTTGAGACAGGTTTCGTCGAATTCTGAGAACGTTCAAAATTTAGTTGTTTTGCACGGCTTTATTAAAGCAAGTTTGTTTCTCTTTTATACTAACTTGTAGGTATTATTACGCTTAGAAAATTTACCACACATATTCTTGGATCTAGACCAACGATTGGATCAAGTTTTGTCGAATCCTGAGAACGTTCAAAAGTTAGCTGTTTTGCACGGTTTTATTAAAACAAGTTTGTTTCCCTTTTGTACTAACTTGTAGTTATTATTACGCATAGCAAATTTACAAGACAAATGCTTGGGTCTAGACCAATGTTTGGGTTATGTTTCGTCGAATTCTGAGAAGGTTCAAAATTTAGTTGTTTTGCACGGTTTTATTAAAGCAAGTTTGTTTCACTTTTATACTAACTTGTAGTTATTATTACGTTTAGCAAATTTGCAACACAAATGCTTGGGTTTAGACCAACGGTTGGGTCAAGTTTCATTGAATTCAGTGTACGTTCAAAAGTTAACTGTTTTGCACGTTTTATTAAAACAAGTTTGTTTCCCTTTTATACTAACTTGTAGTTATTATTATGCTTAGGAAATATAGCACACAAATGCTTGGGTCTAGACCAACGTTTGGGACAGGTTTTGTTGAATTCTGAGAACGTTCAAAATTTATCTGTTTTGCACGATTTTATTAAAGCAAGTTTGTTTCCCTTTTATACTAACTTGTAGTTATTATTACGCTTAGCAAATGTATAACACAAATGCTTGGGTCTAGATCTATGTTGGGGTCAAGTTTCGTAAAATTTTGAGAACGTTCAAAATTTAGCTGTTTTGCACGGTTTTATTAAAGCAATTTTGTTTCCCTTTTATACTAACTTGTAATTATAATTACGCTTAGAAATTTAACACACAAATTCTTGGATCTAAACCAACGTTTGGGTCAAGTTTCGTCGAATTCTGAGACCGTTCAAAATTTAGCTGGTTTGCACGGGTTTATTAAAACAAGTTTGTTTTCCTTTTATACTAACCTGTTGTTATTGTTACAATTAGCAAATTGACAACACAAATGCTTGGGTCTAGACCTGCGATTGGGTCAAGTTTCGTCGAATTCTAAGAACGTTCATAAGTTTGCTGTTTTACACGGTTTTATTAAAACAAGTGTGTTTCCCTTTTATATTAACTTGTAGTTATTATTACATTTAGGAAATTTAACACACAAATTCTTGGGTCTAGACCTACGATTGGATCAATTTTCATCGAATTCTGAGAATGCTCAAAATTTAGCTGTTTTGCACGGTTTTATTAAAACAAGTTCGTTTCCCTTTTATACTAACTTGTAGTTATTATTACGCTTAGCAAATTTAAAACACAAATGCTTGGGTCTAGACCAACGTTTGGGACAGGTTTTGTCGAATTCTGAGAACGTTCAAAATATAGCTGTTTTGCACGGTTTTATTAAAGCAAGTTTGTTTTCCTTTTATACTAACTTGTAGATATTATAACGCTTAGCAAATGTATAACACAAATGCTTGGGCTAGATCTATGTTTGGTTCAAGTTTCGTAAAATTCTGAGACCGTTCAAAATTTAGCTGTTCTGGACGGTTTTATTAAAGTAAGTTTGTTTCGCTGTTATACTAACTTGTAATTATTATTATGCTTAGAAATTTAACACACAAATTCTTGGATCTAGACCTACGTTTGGGTCAAGTTTCGTCGAATTCTGAGAATGCTCAAAATTTAGCTGTTTTGAGCGGTTTTATTAAAATAATTTTGTTTCCCTTTTATACTAACTTGTAGTTATTATTACGCTTAGCAAATTTACAACACAAATGCTTTGATCTAAACCAACGTTTGGGTCAAGTTTCGTCGAATTCTGAGACCGTTCAAAATTTAGCTGTTTTGCACGGTTGTATAAAATCAAGTTTGCTTCCCTTTTATACTAACTTGTAGTATTATTACGATTAGCAAATTTACAACACAAATGGTTGGGTCTAGACCTGCGATTGGGTCATGTTTCGTCGAATTCTAAGAACGTTCAAAAGTTAGTTGTTTTGCACGGTTTTATTAAAACAAGTTTGTTTTCCTTTTATACTAACTCGTAGTTATTATTACGATTAGCAAATTTACAACACAAATGCTTGGGTCTAGACCTGCGATTGGGTCAAGATCTAATGAGGGACACTGTTGTACTATACTTCTCATTTTTTTTTAAATGAAAATTACACTTACACCCCAAAAAAAAAATTTCGTCGAATTCTGAGAACGTTCCTAAGTTAGCTGTTTTACACGGTTTTATTAAAACAAGGGTGTTTCCCTTTTATATTAACTTGTAGTTATTATTACATTTAGGAAATTTAACACACAAATTCTTGGGTCTAGACCTACGATTGGATCAATTTTCATCGAATTCTGAGAATGCTCAAAATTTAGCTGTTTTGCACGGTTTTATTAAAACAAGTTCGTTTCCCTTTTATACTAACTTGTAGTTATTATTACGCTTAGCAAATTTAAAACACAAATGCTTGGGTCTAGACCAACGTTTGGGACAGGTTTTGTCGAATTCTGAGAACGTTCAAAATATAGCTGTTTTGCACGGTTTTATTAAAGCAAGTTTGTTTTCCTTTTATACTAACTTGTAGATATTATAACGCTTAGCAAATGTATAACACAAATGCTTGGGCTAGATCTATGTTTGGTTCAAGTTTCGTAAAATTCTGAGACCGTTCAAAATTTAGCTGTTCTGGACGGTTTTATTAAAGTAAGTTTGTTTCGCTGTTATACTAACTTGTAATTATTATTATGCTTAGAAATTTAACACACAAATTCTTGGATCTAGACCTACGTTTGGGTCAAGTTTCGTCGAATTCTGAGAATGATCAAAATTTAGCTGTTTTGAGCGGTTTTATTAAAATAATTTTGTTTCCCTTTTATACTAACTTGTAGTTATTATTACGCTTAGCAAATTTACAACACAAATGCTTTGATCTAAACCAACGTTTGGGTCAATTTCGTCGAATTCTGAGACCGTTCAAAATTTAGCTGTTTTGCACGGTTGTATTAAATCAAGTTTGCTTCCCTTTTATACTAACTTGTAGTATTATTACGATTAGCAAATTTACAACACAAATGGTTGGGTCTAGACCTGCGATTGGGTCATGTTTCGTCGAATTCTAAGAACGTTCAAAAGTTAGTTGTTTTGCACGGTTTTATTAAAACAAGTTTGTTTTCCTTTTATACTAACTTGTAGTTATTATTACGATTAGCAAAATTACAACACAAATGCTTGGGTCTAGACCTGCGATTGGGTCAAGATCTAATGAGGGACACTGTTGTACTATACTTCTCATTTTTTTTTTAAATGAAAATTACACTTACACCCCAAAAAAAAAAATTCGTCGAATTCTGAGAACGTTCATAAGTTAGCTGTTTTACACGGGTTTATTAAAACAAGTTTGTTTCCCTTTTATATTAACTTGTAGTTAATATTACACTTAGGAAATTTAACACACAAATTCTTGGGTCTAGACCTACGTTTGGATCAAGTTTAGTCGAATTCTGAGAATGCTCAAAATTTAGCTGTTTTGCAAGGTTTTATTAAAACAAGTTTGTTTCCCTTTTATACTAACTTGTGGTTATTATTACGCTTAGAAAATTTACCACAGATATTCTAGGGTCTAGACCAACGATTGGGTCAAGTTTCGTCAAATTTTGAGAACGTTCAAAAGTTAGCTGTTTTGGACGGTTTTATTGAAACAAGTTTTTTTTTCCTTTTCATACTAACTTGTAGTTATTATTACGCTTGGCAATTTTCTAATAAAAATGCCGGGTCTAGACCTGGGATTGGGTCAAGTTTTGTTGAATTCTGAGAACGTTCAAATATTAGCTGTTTTGCACGGTATTATTAAAACAAGTTTGTTTCCCTTTTACACTAACTTGTAGTTATTATTAAGCTTAGGAAATTTACCACACAACGATCAGCCCAGAATGTACGAGGGGAGCTACTTGCGGTGTTGGGGTTTCAGGAAGGCCACTTACCGATGAGGTATTTGGGTCTACCATTGATCTCTTCTCGATTATCTATCGCCGACTGCCAACCATTACTGAGTAAGAACGATACACGTATCAATGGTTGGGAGGGATTGGCACTGTCATATGCCGGCAGGGTACAAATCATTAAGTCTGTTCTTGTGGCTATGGGTGTTTATTGGGCTTCGGCATTTATTTTGCCAAAAGGGGTCATTAAAGATATTGAGAAGCGATTGCGAGCTTTCTTATGGAGAGGTACCGGAAATAGTGGATACCCTAAAGTTGCGTGGAAGGAGATTTGCAAACCGAAGGAGGAGGGAGGACTTGGCCTTAAGGATATGGGAACTCTTAATCGATCATTGATGTGCAAAAAGCTATGTGAAGTCATCCGATGTGATAGGACTTCTATCTGGGTCGAGTGGCTGCGGCATGGCAGACTTCGAGATGATTCGATATGGTCTATCCCGGAGAATCGTGGACCATGGGGATGGAGAAAAATGTTGAGGTTGAGAGGCTGGTTACGCTCAGTGGTGGAATATCGTATTGGTGATGGAAGTGATTTTTTCTTATGGAAGGATCCCTGGCATCACCTTGGACCCCTCCTTGACAGATTTCTGCGGGGACCAAACAGTCTGGGATTGCATGAGTCTACCATGTTAAGCTCGGTTATCTGTGAGGGCCATTGGCACTGGCCATTGATCACAGACATGGAATGCGTGGAGATTACACATGTGCTGCCTCAGATCCATGGGGGTACAGATCGTATTATATGGAAAGGTTCGAGTCGGAAACCCACTACCCAGGAGTTTTATCGGGCTATGATATCAGCAGGACCGAAAGTAGGTTGGATTTCACTACTTTTGGGTTCTTTAAAGATCCCGCGACATTTATTTATCCTTTGGCTAGCTATCCTGGAGAAGCTCGCAACGACGGATAAACCATGGCTCTCCCATCTAGGGTGCTGCGTGCTGTGCAATGAAGACATGGTGGAGTCACATAACCACCTGTTTTTCCACTGCAGATTTAGTAGGAGATGCCTCATTAGTATTCGGCGCATTGTACGATTCCAGTGGCCTAATAGGGATTGGGTCAGTGATGTTGAATGGGGAGCAAGAAAATGGCGTGGGAAGCACATCATCAATATATCCTACCGATGCCTGCTTGGATCGTGTGTATACCATATTTGGAGGGAGAGAAACCTGAGACGTTTTGAGCACGAGGAGAGACCCCCGAGCGTAGTGGACAACTTAATAGTAGAAGATGTTCGACAACGTATACTCAGTATTAAGCTTCCTAGATCAATTAGCACATGTGCCTTGTATAGACTGTGACGTATCCCTTGGCCTGTCGAGGGAAGCGCCTAAAGAGGGACTCTGTTGTACTATATTTTCTTTTCTTAAATGAAAATTACACTTACCCAAAAAAAAAAAAAATTTACCACACAATGCTTGGGTCTAGACCAACGTTTGAGACAGGTTTCGTCGAATTCTGAGAACGTTCAAAATTTAGTTGTTTTGCACGGCTTTATTAAAGCAAGTTTGTTTCTCTTTTATACTAACTTGTAGGTATTATTACGCTTAGAAAATTTACCACACATATTCTTGGATCTAGACCAACGATTGGATCAAGTTTTGTCAAATCCTGAGAACGTTCAAAAGTTAGCTGTTTTGCACGGTTTTATTAAAACAAGTTTGTTTCCCTTTTGTACTAACTTGTAGTTATTATTACGCATAGCAAATTTACAAGACAAATGCTTGGGTCTAGACCAATGTTTGGGTTAAGTTTCGTCGAATTCTGAGAAGGTTCAAAATTTAGTTGTTTTGCACGGTTTTATTAAAGCAAGTTTGTTTCACTTTTATACTAACTTGTAGTTATTATTACGTTTAGCAAATTTGCAACACAAATGCTTGGGTTTAGACCAACGGTTGGGTCAAGTTTCATTGAATTCAGTGTACGTTCAAAAGTTAACTGTTTTGCACGGTTTTATTAAAACAAGTTTGTTTCCCTTTTATACTAACTTGTAGTTATTATTATGCTTAGCAAATATAGCACACAAATGCTTGGGTCTAGACCAACGTTTGGGACAGGTTTTGTTGAATTCTGAGAACGTTCAAAATATAGCTGTTTTGCACGGTTTTATTAAAGCAAGTTTGTTTTCCTTTTATACTAACTTGTAGATATTATAACGCTTAGCAAATGTATAACACAAATGCTTGGGCTAGATCTATGTTTGGTTCAAGTTTCGTAAAATTCTGAGACCGTTCAAAATTTAGCTGTTCTGGACGGTTTTATTAAAGTAAGTTTGTTTCGCTGTTATACTAACTTGTAATTATTATTATGCTTAGAAATTTAACACACAAATTCTTGGATCTAGACCTACGTTTGGGTCAAGTTTCGTCGAATTCTGAGAATGCTCAAAATTTAGCTGTTTTGAGCGGTTTTATTAAAATAATTTTGTTTCCCTTTTATACTAACTTGTAGTTATTATTACGCTTAGCAAATTTACAACACAAATGCTTTGATCTAAACCAACGTTTGGGTCAAGTTTCGTCGAATTCTGAGACCGTTCAAAATTTAGCTGTTTTGCACGGTTGTATAAAATCAAGTTTGCTTCCCTTTTATACTAACTTGTAGTATTATTACGATTAGCAAATTTACAACACAAATGGTTGGGTCTAGACCTGCGATTGGGTCATGTTTCGTCGAATTCTAAGAACGTTCAAAAGTTAGTTGTTTTGCACGGTTTTATTAAAACAAGTTTGTTTTCCTTTTATACTAACTCGTAGTTATTATTACGATTAGCAAATTTACAACACAAATGCTTGGGTCTAGACCTGCGATTGGGTCAAGATCTAATGAGGGACACTGTTGTACTATACTTCTCATTTTTTTTTAAATGAAAATTACACTTACACCCCAAAAAAAAAATTTCGTCGAATTCTGAGAACGTTCATAAGTTAGCTGTTTTACACGGTTTTATTAAAACAAGGGTGTTTCCCTTTTATATTAACTTGTAGTTATTATTACATTTAGGAAATTTAACACACAAATTCTTGGGTCTAGACCTACGATTGGATCAATTTTCATCGAATTCTGAGAATGCTCAAAATTTAGCTGTTTTGCACGGTTTTATTAAAACAAGTTCGTTTCCCTTTTATACTAACTTGTAGTTATTATTACGCTTAGCAAATTTAAAACACAAATGCTTGGGTCTAGACCAACGTTTGGGACAGGTTTTGTCGAATTCTGAGAACGTTCAAAATATAGCTGTTTTGCACGGTTTTATTAAAGCAAGTTTGTTTTCCTTTTATACTAACTTGTAGATATTATAACGCTTAGCAAATGTATAACACAAATGCTTGGGCTAGATCTATGTTTGGTTCAAGTTTCGTAAAATTCTGAGACCGTTCAAAATTTAGCTGTTCTGGACGGTTTTATTAAAGTAAGTTTGTTTCGCTGTTATACTAACTTGTAATTATTATTATGCTTAGAAATTTAACACACAAATTCTTGGATCTAGACCTACGTTTGGGTCAAGTTTCGTCGAATTCTGAGAATGATCAAAATTTAGCTGTTTTGAGCGGTTTTATTAAAATAATTTTGTTTCCCTTTTATACTAACTTGTAGTTATTATTACGCTTAGCAAATTTACAACACAAATGCTTTGATCTAAACCAACGTTTGGGTCAATTTCGTCGAATTCTGAGACCGTTCAAAATTTAGCTGTTTTGCACGGTTGTATTAAATCAAGTTTGCTTCCCTTTTATACTAACTTGTAGTATTATTACGATTAGCAAATTTACAACACAAATGGTTGGGTCTAGACCTGCGATTGGGTCATGTTTCGTCGAATTCTAAGAACGTTCAAAAGTTAGTTGTTTTGCACGGTTTTATTAAAACAAGTTTGTTTTCCTTTTATACTAACTTGTACTTATTATTACGATTAGCAAATTTACAACACAAATGCTTGGGTCTAGACCTGCGATTGGGTCAAGATCTAATGAGGGACACTGTTGTACTATACTTCTCATTTTTTTTTAAATGAAAATTACACTTACACCCCAAAAAAAAAATTTCGTCGAATTCTGAGAACGTTCATAAGTTAGCTGTTTTACACGGTTTTATTAAAACAAGTTTGTTTCCCTTTTATATTAACTTGTAGTTAATATTACACTTAGGAAATTTAACACACAAATTCTTGGGTCTAGACCTACGTTTGGATCAAGTTTAGTCGAATTCTGAGAATGCTCAAAATTTAGCTGTTTTGCAAGGTTTTATTAAAACAAGTTTGTTTCCCTTTTATACTAACTTGTGGTTATTATTACGCTTAGAAAATTTACCACAGATATTCTAGGGTCTAGACCAACGATTGGGTCAAGTTTCGTCGAATTTTGAGAACGTTCAAAAGTTAGCTGTTTTGGACGGTTTTATTGAAACAAGTTTTTTTTTCCTTTTCATACTAACTTGTAGTTATTATTACGCTTGGCAATTTTCTAATAAAAATGCCGGGTCTAGACCTGGGATTGGGTCAAGTTTTGTTGAATTCTGAGAACGTTCAAATATTAGCTGTTTTGCACGGTATTATTAAAACAAGTTTGTTTCCCTTTTACACTAACTTGTAGTTATTATTACGCTTAGGAAATTTACCACACAACGATCAGCCCAGAATGTACGAGGGGAGCTACTTTTTTCGGTAAATGTAAATTTCATTAATAAAGAGTAATGGTACAGTACAACATGGTACAACATGGGATTATCAACTGGTTTCTCCCTCTACCCAAGGGATACGCCATAATCTATACAATGCTCGTGTACTGACTGACGATGCTAAGTCAACGCTAAGAATCCTCTGTCTGACGTCATTGATGATTAGTATGCTCAATGTGGCCGGTGTCCGCTCAGTATGATCAAATCTCCTCAAGTTCCTCTCCTTCCATATGTGGTAGACGCACGCCGCCAGTAGTGTACGGTAAGCTCTATTAATAATGTGCTCCCCTCTCCATTTCCGTGTCGCCCATTCAATATCTGTTGCCCAATCTCTATTGGGCCAGTGAAAGCGAATCCTTCTGCGAATCTCATAAAGGCACTGACGACTGAATCTGCATTGGAAGAATAAATGTGGATGAGATTCCGTAGCTCCCTCATCGCACAGTATGCACACCCCCAGGTGGGATAGCCATGATTTGTCTGTGGTAGGAAGTTTGCCAAGGATTGCTAGCCATAAGATGAACGAATGGCGAGGAATCTTCAAGGAGCCCAAAAGTAGTGAAGACCATCCTACTTTCGGCTCGGGGTGAGTGAATAATCGGTAGAGGGCCTGAGTAGTAGGTTGCCCTTCGTCACATCTCCACACCACCCGATCCTCTCCTCCGAAAATAAGCGGTAGGTTATGTGTGATTTCCAAACATTCAAAGTCAGTGATGGTAGGCCATTGCCATTCTCCTGCTGAAATCACCAAGCTGAGTTTTGCTGATTCTGCAAGTCTAAGATGGCGGGGACCTTGGGGGAATCGCTCGATAAGTGGACCCAAGTGATGCCACGGGTCCTGCCAAACAAAGAATCTGTCTCCATTTCCAATCTGGTAATCCACAATAGTGCGGAGGAAAGGACGTAGCCTGAGTATTTTTCGCCATCCCCAAGAACCTCCATGTTCACGAATAGTCCAAATCGATCTCTCACGTAATCGGTCTTGGTAGAGCCACTGAACCCATATAGATGTCCTGTCACACTGGATAACATCACATAGTTTCTTGCTCATTAATGCGCGATTCAAGGTGGAGATATCCTTGAACCCAAGTCCCCCCTCATCCATCGGTCGACACACATCTTTCCAGGCTACCTTAGCGTACCCACTGGACGTCGTACCCTTCCATAGGAAAGTCCTCAACCTCTTCTCAATTTCACTGATGACTTTCTTAGGTAATATGAATGCAGAAGCCCAATATAAGCTCAATGCTGAGAGCACAGATTTGATGATTTGTACCCGCCCAGCATATGATATGTGCATCAATTTTTGAGATAAGCGGTTGGCAATCAGAGATGGTCAGCCTAGACGAGATTAAGGGAAGACCCAGGTACCTCATTGGAAGATGGCCCTCCTGAAAGCCCAAAATATCCAGCATCTGGTCCTTCACATTTTGAGCCGAACGTGAAATGATTAAGTGACTTTTTTGGACATTCAGCCGAAGGCCCGACAACTCCGCAAACCAGTCCAATCCCTCTTTGAAGACTCTGATGGAGTCTAAGTCAGCTTTGCACAGTAAGAGGAGGTCGTCTGCAAATCCCATCTGAAAAACCTTAGAACTCTCACACTTCCAATGATAAGTGAATTGCATGTCCTGTTCAATTCGTTGCAAGAATCCCAGATGTAAGGCTTCCATAACAAGAACAAACAGATAAGGAGAAAGTGGGTCTCCCTGTCGTAGTCCTCTCGCTCCAGCAAAGAACCCATGAGGTTTTCCATTGAGCCCAATCGAGAAAGATGTCGTGGTAACACACTCCTCAATCCACCTTGTAAACGTAGGTGGAAACCCGAACAGTTGCAAAACTGCTAACAGGATGTCCCACTCCACCGTATCATAGGCCTTCCTGATATCCACTTTAAGTGCGCATCTCGGGGGTAGGCGCATCTGGTTATATCTGGAGAATAATTCCTGGGCTAACATAATGTTGTCCCCAATGCTTCTTCCCGGAATAAAAGCTGTCTGACATGGGCTAACTATCTTGTCCAGTAGCACACTAATTTTTTGGACAAGAAGTTTCGCAATGATCTTGTATAAAACATTGCAGCATGAAATTGGTCTAAAATCATTAACCGACATAGGCGTATGTACCTTTGGGATCAGGGCCAAGATCGTGGAGTTGACCTGCTTCAGAAGTTTTCCGGTAGAAAAGAAGTCTAGTACCGCCCTCGTAACTTCTTCCCCAACCACAGGCCAAGCCGCCTTGAAAAACCTTGACGAGTAGCCATCAGGTCCCGGTGCCTTGTCATCAGCAATATCGAACATTGCTTGCTTCACATCATCCGCCGAGAGTGGAAGGAGTAATTGATTAGCTTCCTCATCAGTGATACAGTGCCTTGCCCACGGTCTAAGATAACGAATATCCACTGACAGCCGTCTTCTGGTGCCTCCTAATAGGTTCTGATAGTATGAGACAAACTCATGGGCGATTTCCCCTAGATCCGTGTGTGTGAAACCATTCTCATCATTAATCTATAAGATTCTCCTCCTTACTCGTCTCTGTGCAATTTTACGAAAGAAAACCCGGGAACATTGGTCTCCGTCTTTCATCCACTGCATTTTGGCTCTCTGCTGCAGCATAATTTGTTCGAGTTTTGCCGCTTTAGCATAAACGACTCGACAACAGTGCTCCAGGAGTAGATATAGCCACTTACCGATGGGAGCTACTTGCGGTGTTGGGGTTTCAGGAAGGCCACTTACCGATGAGGTATTTGGGTCTACCATTGATCTCTTCTCGATTATCTATCGCCGACTGCCAACCATTACTGAGTAAGAACGATACACGTATCAATGGTTGGGAGGGATTGGCACTGTCATATGCCGGCAGGGTACAAATCATTAAGTCTGTTCTTGTGGCTATGGGTGTTTATTGGGCTTCGGCATTTATTTTGCCAAAAGGGGTCATTAAAGATATTGAGAAGCGATTGCGAGCTTTCTTATGGAGAGGTACCGGAAATAGTGGATACCCTAAAGTTGCGTGGAAGGAGATTTGCAAACCGAAGGAGGAGGGAGGACTTGGCCTTAAGGATATGGGAACTCTTAATCGATCATTGATGTGCAAAAAGCTATGTGAAGTCATCCGATGTGATAGGACTTCTATCTGGGTCGAGTGGCTGCGGCATGGCAGACTTCGAGATGATTCGATATGGTCTATCCCGGAGAATCGTGGACCATGGGGATGGAGAAAAATGTTGAGGTTGAGAGGCTGGTTACGCTCAGTGGTGGAATATCGTATTGGTGATGGAAGTGATTTTTTCTTATGGAAGGATCCCTGGCATCACCTTGGACCCCTCCTTGACAGATTTCTGCGGGGACCAAACAGTCTGGGATTGCATGAGTCTACCATGTTAAGCTCGGTTATCTGTGAGGGCCATTGGCACTGGCCATTGATCACAGACATGGAATGCGTGGAGATTACACATGTGCTGCCTCAGATCCATGGGGGTACAGATCGTATTATATGGAAAGGTTCGAGTCGGAAACCCACTACCCAGGAGTTTTATCGGGCTATGATATCAGCAGGACCGAAAGTAGGTTGGATTTCACTACTTTTGGGTTCTTTAAAGATCCCGCGACATTTATTTATCCTTTGGCTAGCTATCCTGGAGAAGCTCGCAACGACGGATAAACCATGGCTCTCCCATCTAGGGTGCTGCGTGCTGTGCAATGAAGACATGGTGGAGTCACATAACCACCTGTTTTTCCACTGCAGATTTAGTAGGAGATGCCTCATTAGTATTCGGCGCATTGTACGATTCCAGTGGCCTAATAGGGATTGGGTCAGTGATGTTGAATGGGGAGCAAGAAAATGGCGTGGGAAGCACATCATCAATATATCCTACCGATGCCTGCTTGGATCGTGTGTATACCATATTTGGAGGGAGAGAAACCTGAGACGTTTTGAGCACGAGGAGAGACCCCCGAGCGTAGTGGACAACTTAATAGTAGAAGATGTTCGACAACGTATACTCAGTATTAAGCTTCCTAGATCAATTAGCACATGTGCCTTGTATAGACTGTGGCGTATCCCTTGGCCTGTCGAGGGAAGCGCCTAAAGAGGGACTCTGTTGTACTATATTTTCTTTTCTTAAATGAAAATTACACTTACCCAAAAAAAAAAAAAAATTTACCACACAATGCTTGGGTCTAGACCAACGTTTGAGACAGGTTTCGTCGAATTCTGAGAACGTTCAAAATTTAGTTGTTTTGCACGGCTTTATTAAAGCAAGTTTGTTTCTCTTTTATACTAACTTGTAGGTATTATTACGCTTAGAAAATTTACCACACATATTCTTGGATCTAGACCAACGATTGGATCAAGTTTTGTCGAATCCTGAGAACGTTCAAAAGTTAGCTGTTTTGCACGGTTTTATTAAAACAAGTTTGTTTCCCTTTTGTACTAACTTGTAGTTATTATTACGCATAGCAAATTTACAAGACAAATGCTTGGGTCTAGACCAATGTTTGGGTTAAGTTTCGTCGAATTCTGAGAAGGTTCAAAATTTAGTTGTTTTGCACGGTTTTATTAAAGCAAGTTTGTTTCACTTTTATACTAACTTGTAGTTATTATTACGTTTAGCAAATTTGCAACACAAATGCTTGGGTTTAGACCAACGGTTGGGTCAAGTTTCATTGAATTCAGTGTACGTTCAAAAGTTAACTGTTTTGCACGGTTTTATTAAAACAAGTTTGTTTCCCTTTTATACTAACTTGTAGTTATTATTATGCTTAGCAAATATAGCACACAAATGCTTGGGTCTAGACCAACGTTTGGGACAGGTTTTGTTGAATTCTGAGAACGTTCAAAATATAGCTGTTTTGCACGGTTTTATTAAAGCAAGTTTGTTTTCCTTTTATACTAACTTGTAGATATTATAACGCTTAGCAAATGTATAACACAAATGCTTGGGCTAGATCTATGTTTGGTTCAAGTTTCGTAAAATTCTGAGACCGTTCAAAATTTAGCTGTTCTGGACGGTTTTATTAAAGTAAGTTTGTTTCGCTGTTATACTAACTTGTAATTATTATTATGCTTAGAAATTTAACACACAAATTCTTGGATCTAGACCTACGTTTGGGTCAAGTTTCGTCGAATTCTGAGAATGCTCAAAATTTAGCTGTTTTGAGCGGTTTTATTAAAATAATTTTGTTTCCCTTTTATACTAACTTGTAGTTATTATTACGCTTAGCAAATTTACAACACAAATGCTTTGATCTAAACCAACGTTTGGGTCAAGTTTCGTCGAATTCTGAGACCGTTCAAAATTTAGCTGTTTTGCACGGTTGTATAAAATCAAGTTTGCTTCCCTTTTATACTAACTTGTAGTATTATTACGATTAGCAAATTTACAACACAAATGGTTGGGTCTAGACCTGCGATTGGGTCATGTTTCGTCGAATTCTAAGAACGTTCAAAAGTTAGTTGTTTTGCACGGTTTTATTAAAACAAGTTTGTTTTCCTTTTATACTAACTCGTAGTTATTATTACGATTAGCAAATTTACAACACAAATGCTTGGGTCTAGACCTGCGATTGGGTCAAGATCTAATGAGGGACACTGTTGTACTATACTTCTCATTTTTTTTTAAATGAAAATTACACTTACACCCCAAAAAAAAAATTTCGTCGAATTCTGAGAACGTTCATAAGTTAGCTGTTTTACACGGTTTTATTAAAACAAGGGTGTTTCCCTTTTATATTAACTTGTAGTTATTATTACATTTAGGAAATTTAACACACAAATTCTTGGGTCTAGACCTACGATTGGATCAATTTTCATCGAATTCTGAGAATGCTCAAAATTTAGCTGTTTTGCACGGTTTTATTAAAACAAGTTCGTTTCCCTTTTATACTAACTTGTAGTTATTATTACGCTTAGCAAATTTAAAACACAAATGCTTGGGTCTAGACCAACGTTTGGGACAGGTTTTGTCGAATTCTGAGAACGTTCAAAATATAGCTGTTTTGCACGGTTTTATTAAAGCAAGTTTGTTTTCCTTTTATACTAACTTGTAGATATTATAACGCTTAGCAAATGTATAACACAAATGCTTGGGCTAGATCTATGTTTGGTTCAAGTTTCGTAAAATTCTGAGACCGTTCAAAATTTAGCTGTTCTGGACGGTTTTATTAAAGTAAGTTTGTTTCGCTGTTATACTAACTTGTAATTATTATTATGCTTAGAAATTTAACACACAAATTCTTGGATCTAGACCTACGTTTGGGTCAAGTTTCGTCGAATTCTGAGAATGATCAAAATTTAGCTGTTTTGAGCGGTTTTATTAAAATAATTTTGTTTCCCTTTTATACTAACTTGTAGTTATTATTACGCTTAGCAAATTTACAACACAAATGCTTTGATCTAAACCAACGTTTGGGTCAATTTCGTCGAATTCTGAGACCGTTCAAAATTTAGCTGTTTTGCACGGTTGTATTAAATCAAGTTTGCTTCCCTTTTATACTAACTTGTAGTATTATTACGATTAGCAAATTTACAACACAAATGGTTGGGTCTAGACCTGCGATTGGGTCATGTTTCGTCGAATTCTAAGAACGTTCAAAAGTTAGTTGTTTTGCACGGTTTTATTAAAACAAGTTTGTTTTCCTTTTATACTAACTTGTACTTATTATTACGATTAGCAAATTTACAACACAAATGCTTGGGTCTAGACCTGCGATTGGGTCAAGATCTAATGAGGGACACTGTTGTACTATACTTCTCATTTTTTTTTAAATGAAAATTACACTTACACCCCAAAAAAAAAATTTCGTCGAATTCTGAGAACGTTCATAAGTTAGCTGTTTTACACGGTTTTATTAAAACAAGTTTGTTTCCCTTTTATATTAACTTGTAGTTAATATTACACTTAGGAAATTTAACACACAAATTCTTGGGTCTAGACCTACGTTTGGATCAAGTTTAGTCGAATTCTGAGAATGCTCAAAATTTAGCTGTTTTGCAAGGTTTTATTAAAACAAGTTTGTTTCCCTTTTATACTAACTTGTGGTTATTATTACGCTTAGAAAATTTACCACAGATATTCTAGGGTCTAGACCAACGATTGGGTCAAGTTTCGTCGAATTTTGAGAACGTTCAAAAGTTAGCTGTTTTGGACGGTTTTATTGAAACAAGTTTTTTTTTCCTTTTCATACTAACTTGTAGTTATTATTACGCTTGGCAATTTTCTAATAAAAATGCCGGGTCTAGACCTGGGATTGGGTCAAGTTTTGTTGAATTCTGAGAACGTTCAAATATTAGCTGTTTTGCACGGTATTATTAAAACAAGTTTGTTTCCCTTTTACACTAACTTGTAGTTATTATTACGCTTAGGAAATTTACCACACAACGATCAGCCCAGAATGTACGAGGGGAGCTACTTTTTTCGGTAAATGTAAATTTCATTAATAAAGAGTAATGGTACAGTACAACATGGTACAACATGGGATTATCAACTGGTTTCTCCCTCTACCCAAGGGATACGCCATAATCTATACAATGCTCGTGTACTGACTGACGATGCTAAGTCAACGCTAAGAATCCTCTGTCTGACGTCATTGATGATTAGTATGCTCAATGTGGCCGGTGTCCGCTCAGTATGATCAAATCTCCTCAAGTTCCTCTCCTTCCATATGTGGTAGACGCACGCCGCCAGTAGTGTACGGTAAGCTCTATTAATAATGTGCTCCCCTCTCCATTTCCGTGTCGCCCATTCAATATCTGTTGCCCAATCTCTATTGGGCCAGTGAAAGCGAATCCTTCTGCGAATCTCATAAAGGCACTGACGACTGAATCTGCATTGGAAGAATAAATGTGGATGAGATTCCGTAGCTCCCTCATCGCACAGTATGCACACCCCCAGGTGGGATAGCCATGATTTGTCTGTGGTAGGAAGTTTGCCAAGGATTGCTAGCCATAAGATGAACGAATGGCGAGGAATCTTCAAGGAGCCCAAAAGTAGTGAAGACCATCCTACTTTCGGCTCGGGGTGAGTGAATAATCGGTAGAGGGCCTGAGTAGTAGGTTGCCCTTCGTCACATCTCCACACCACCCGATCCTCTCCTCCGAAAATAAGCGGTAGGTTATGTGTGATTTCCAAACATTCAAAGTCAGTGATGGTAGGCCATTGCCATTCTCCTGCTGAAATCACCAAGCTGAGTTTTGCTGATTCTGCAAGTCTAAGATGGCGGGGACCTTGGGGGAATCGCTCGATAAGTGGACCCAAGTGATGCCACGGGTCCTGCCAAACAAAGAATCTGTCTCCATTTCCAATCTGGTAATCCACAATAGTGCGGAGGAAAGGACGTAGCCTGAGTATTTTTCGCCATCCCCAAGAACCTCCATGTTCACGAATAGTCCAAATCGATCTCTCACGTAATCGGTCTTGGTAGAGCCACTGAACCCATATAGATGTCCTGTCACACTGGATAACATCACATAGTTTCTTGCTCATTAATGCGCGATTCAAGGTGGAGATATCCTTGAACCCAAGTCCCCCCTCATCCATCGGTCGACACACATCTTTCCAGGCTACCTTAGCGTACCCACTGGACGTCGTACCCTTCCATAGGAAAGTCCTCAACCTCTTCTCAATTTCACTGATGACTTTCTTAGGTAATATGAATGCAGAAGCCCAATATAAGCTCAATGCTGAGAGCACAGATTTGATGATTTGTACCCGCCCAGCATATGATAATGAAATCCCTTCCCATCCATTAATACGTGCATCAATTTTTGAGATAAGCGGTTGGCAATCAGAGATGGTCAGCCTAGACGAGATTAAGGGAAGACCCAGGTACCTCATTGGAAGATGGCCCTCCTGAAAGCCCAAAATATCCAGCATCTGGTCCTTCACATTTTGAGCCGAACGTGAAATGATTAAGTGACTTTTTTGGACATTCAGCCGAAGGCCCGACAACTCCGCAAACCAGTCCAATCCCTCTTTGAAGACTCTGATGGAGTCTAAGTCAGCTTTGCACAGTAAGAGGAGGTCGTCTGCAAATCCCATCTGAAAAACCTTAGAACTCTCACACTTCCAATGATAAGTGAATTGCATGTCCTGTTCAATTCGTTGCAAGAATCCCAGATGTAAGGCTTCCATAACAAGAACAAACAGATAAGGAGAAAGTGGGTCTCCCTGTCGTAGTCCTCTCGCTCCTGCAAAGAACCCATGAGGTTTTCCATTGAGCCCAATCGAGAAAGATGTCGTGGTAACACACTCCTCAATCCACCTTGTAAACGTAGGTGGAAACCCGAACAGTTGCAAAACTGCTAACAGGATGTCCCACTCCACCGTATCATAGGCCTTCCTGATATCCACTTTAAGTGCGCATCTCGGGGGTAGGCGCATCTGGTTATATCTGGAGAATAATTCCTGGGCTAACATAATGTTGTCCCCAATGCTTCTTCCCGGAATAAAAGCTGTCTGACATGGGCTAACTATCTTGTCCAGTAGCACACTAATTTTTTGGACAAGAAGTTTCGCAATGATCTTGTATAAAACATTGCAGCATGAAATTGGTCTAAAATCATTAACCGACATAGGCGTATGTACCTTTGGGATCAGGGCCAAGATCGTGGAGTTGACCTGCTTCAGAAGTTTTCCGGTAGAAAAGAAGTCTAGTACCGCCCTCGTAACTTCTTCCCCAACCACAGGCCAAGCCGCCTTGAAAAACCTTGACGAGTAGCCATCAGGTCCCGGTGCCTTGTCATCAGCAATATCGAACATTGCTTGCTTCACATCATCCGCCGAGAGTGGAAGGAGTAATTGATTAGCTTCCTCATCAGTGATACAGTGCCTTGCCCACGGTCTAAGATAACGAATATCCACTGACAGCCGTCTTCTGGTGCCTCCTAATAGGTTCTGATAGTATGAGACAAACTCATGGGCGATTTCCCCTAGATCCGTGTGTGTGAAACCATTCTCATCATTAATCTGTAAGATTCTCCTCCTTACTCGTCTCTGTGCAATTTTACGAAAGAAAACCCGGGAACATTGGTCTCCGTCTTTCATCCACTGCATTTTGGCTCTCTGCTGCAGCATAATTTGTTCGAGTTTTGCCGCTTTAGCATAAACGACTCGACAACAGTGCTCCAGGAGTAGATATAGCCACTTACCGATGGGAGCTACTTGCGGTGTTGGGGTTTCAGGAAGGCCACTTACCAATGAGGTATTTGGGTCTACCATTGATCTCTTCTCGATTATCTATCGCCGACTGCCAACCATTACTGAGTAAGAACGATACACGTATCAATGGTTGGGAGGGATTGGCACTGTCATATGCCGGCAGGGTACAAATCATTAAGTCTGTTCTTGTGGCTATGGGTGTTTATTGGGCTTCGGCATTTATTTTGCCAAAAGGGGTCATTAAAGATATTGAGAAGCGATTGCGAGCTTTCTTATGGAGAGGTACCGGAAATAGTGGATACCCTAAAGTTGCGTGGAAGGAGATTTGCAAACCGAAGGAGGAGGGAGGGCTTGGCCTTAAGGATATGGGAACTCTTAATCGATCATTGATGTGCAAAAAGCTATGTGAAGTCATCCGATGTGATAGGACTTCTATCTGGGTCGAGTGGCTGCGGCATGGCAGACTTCGAGATGATTCGATATGGTCTATCCCGGAGAATCGTGGACCATGGGGATGGAGAAAAATGTTGAGGTTGAGAGGCTGGTTACGCTCAGTGGTGGAATATCGTATTGGTGATGGAAGTGATTTTTTCTTATGGAAGGATCCCTGGCATCACCTTGGACCCCTCCTTGACAGATTTCTGCGGGGACCAAACAGTCTGGGATTGCATGAGTCTACCATGTTAAGCTCGGTTATCTGTGAGGGCCATTGGCACTGGCCATTGATCACAGACATGGAATGCGTGGAGATTACACATGTGCTGCCTCAGATCCATGGGGGTACAGATCGTATTATATGGAAAGGTTCGAGTCGGAAACCCACTACCCAGGAGTTTTATCGGGCTATGATATCAGCAGGACCGAAAGTAGGTTGGATTTCACTACTTTTGGGTTCTTTAAAGATCCCGCGACATTTATTTATCCTTTGGCTAGCTATCCTGGAGAAGCTCGCAACGACGGATAAACCATGGCTCTCCCATCTAGGGTGCTGCGTGCTGTGCAATGAAGACATGGTGGAGTCACATAACCACCTGTTTTTCCACTGCAGATTTAGTAGGAGATGCCTCATTAGTATTCGGTGCATTGTACTATTCCAGTGGCCTAATAGGGATTGGGTCAGTGATGTTGAATGGGGAGCAAGAAAATGGCGTGGGAAGCACATCATCAATATATCCTACCGATGCCTGCTTGGATCGTGTGTATACCATATTTGGAGGGAGAGAAACCTGAGACGTTTTGAGCACGAGGAGAGACCCCCGAGCGTAGTGGACAACTTAATAGTAGAAGATGTTCGACAACGTATACTCAGTATTAAGCTTCCTAGATCAATTAGCACATGTGCCTTGTATAGACTGTGGCGTATCCCTTGGCCTGTCGAGGGAAGCGCCTAAAGAGGGACTCTGTTGTACTATATTTTCTTTTCTTAAATGAAAATTACACTTACCCAAAAAAAAAAAAAAATTTACCACACAATGCTTGGGTCTAGACCAACGTTTGAGACAGGTTTCGTCGAATTCTGAGAACGTTCAAAATTTAGTTGTTTTGCACGGCTTTATTAAAGCAAGTTTGTTTCTCTTTTATACTAACTTGTAGGTATTATTACGCTTAGAAAATTTACCACACATATTCTTGGATCTAGACCAACGATTGGATCAAGTTTTGTCGAATCCTGAGAACGTTCAAAAGTTAGCTGTTTTGCACGGTTTTATTAAAACAAGTTTGTTTCCCTTTTGTACTAACTTGTAGTTATTATTACGCATAGCAAATTTACAAGACAAATGCTTGGGTCTAGACCAATGTTTGGGTTAAGTTTCGTCGAATTCTGAGAAGGTTCAAAATTTAGTTGTTTTGCACGGTTTTATTAAAGCAAGTTTGTTTCACTTTTATACTAACTTGTAGTTATTATTACGTTTAGCAAATTTGCAACACAAATGCTTGGGTTTAGACCAACGGTTGGGTCAAGTTTCATTGAATTCAGTGTACGTTCAAAAGTTAACTGTTTTGCACGGTTTTATTAAAACAAGTTTGTTTCCCTTTTATACTAACTTGTAGTTATTATTATGCTTAGCAAATATAGCACACAAATGCTTGGGTCTAGACCAACGTTTGGGACAGGTTTTGTTGAATTCTGAGAACGTTCAAAATATAGCTGTTTTGCACGGTTTTATTAAAGCAAGTTTGTTTTCCTTTTATACTAACTTGTAGATATTATAACGCTTAGCAAATGTATAACACAAATGCTTGGGCTAGATCTATGTTTGGTTCAAGTTTCGTAAAATTCTGAGACCGTTCAAAATTTAGCTGTTCTGGACGGTTTTATTAAAGTAAGTTTGTTTCGCTGTTATACTAACTTGTAATTATTATTATGCTTAGAAATTTAACACACAAATTCTTGGATCTAGACCTACGTTTGGGTCAAGTTTCGTCGAATTCTGAGAATGCTCAAAATTTAGCTGTTTTGAGCGGTTTTATTAAAATAATTTTGTTTCCCTTTTATACTAACTTGTAGTTATTATTACGCTTAGCAAATTTACAACACAAATGCTTTGATCTAAACCAACGTTTGGGTCAAGTTTCGTCGAATTCTGAGACCGTTCAAAATTTAGCTGTTTTGCACGGTTGTATAAAATCAAGTTTGCTTCCCTTTTATACTAACTTGTAGTATTATTACGATTAGCAAATTTACAACACAAATGGTTGGGTCTAGACCTGCGATTGGGTCATGTTTCGTCGAATTCTAAGAACGTTCAAAAGTTAGTTGTTTTGCACGGTTTTATTAAAACAAGTTTGTTTTCCTTTTATACTAACTCGTAGTTATTATTACGATTAGCAAATTTACAACACAAATGCTTGGAGCATTGTTGTCGAGTCGTTTATGCTAAAGCGGCAAAACTCGAACAAATTATGCTGCAGCAGAGAGCCAAAATGCAGTGGATGAAAGACGGAGACCAATGTTCCCGGGTTTTCTTTCGTAAAATTGCACAGAGACGAGTAAGGAGGAGAATCTTACAGATTAATGATGAGAATGGTTTCACACACACGGATCTAGGGGAAATCGCCCATGAGTTTGTCTCATACTATCAGAACCTATTAGGAGGCACCAGAAGACGGCTGTCAGTGGATATTCGTTATCTTAGACCGTGGGCAAGGCACTGTATCACTGATGAGGAAGCTAATCAATTACTCCTTCCAATCTCGGCGGATGATGTGAAGCAAGCAATGTTCGATATTGCTGATGACAAGGCACCGGGACCTGATGGCTACTCGTCAAGGTTTTTCAAGGCGGCTTGGCCTGTGGTTGGGGAAGAAGTTACGAGGGCGGTACTAGACTTCTTTTCTACCGGAAAACTTCTGAAGCAGGTCAACTCCACGATCTTGGCCCTGATCCCAAAGGTACATACGCCTATGTCGGTTAATGATTTTAGACCAATTTCATGCTGCAATGTTTTATACAAGATCATTGCGAAACTTCTTGTCCAAAAAATTAGTGTGCTACTGGACAAGATAGTTAGCCCATGTCAGACAGCTTTTATTCCGGGAAGAAGCATTGGGGACAACATTATGTTAGCCCAGGAATTATTCTCCAGATATAACCAGATGCGCCTACCCCCGAGATGCGCACTTAAAGTGGATATCAGGAAGGCCTATGATACGGTGGAGTGGGACTTCCTGTTAGCAGTTTTGCAGCTGTTCGGGTTTCCACCTACGTTTACAAGGTGGATTGAGGAGTGTGTTACCACGACATCATTCTCGATTGGGCTCAATGGAAAACCTCATGGGTTCTTTGCTGGAGCGAGAGGACTACGACAGGGAGACCCACTTTCTCCTTATCTGTTTGTTCTTGTTATGGAAGCCTTACATCTGGGATTCTTGCAACGAATTGAACAGGACATGCAATTCACTTATCATTGGAAGTGTGAGAGTTCTAAGGTTTTTCAGATGGGATTTGCAGACGACCTCCTCTTACTCTGCAAAGCTGACTTAGACTCCATCAGAGTCTTCAAAGAGGGATTGGACTGGTTTGCGGAGTTGTCGGGCCTTCGGCTGAATGTCCAAAAAAGTCACTTAATCATTTCACGTTCGGCTCAAAATTTGAAGGACCAGATGCTGGATATTTTGGGCTTTCAGGAGGGCCACCTTCCAATGAGGTACCTGGGTCTTCCCTTAATCTCGTCTAGGCTGACCATCTCTGATTGCCAACCGCTTATCTCAAAAATTGATGCACGTATTAATGGATGGGAAGGGATTTCATTATCATATGCTGGGCGGGTACAAATCATCAAATCTGTGCTCTCAGCATTGAGCTTATATTGGGCTTCTGCATTCATATTACCTAAGAAAGTCATCAGTGAAATTGAGAAGAGGTTGAGGACTTTCCTATGGAAGGGTACGACGTCCAGTGGGTACGCTAAGGTAGCCTGGAAAGATGTGTGTCGACCGATGGATGAGGGGGGCCTTGGGTTCAAGGATATCTCCACCTTGAATCGCGCATTAATGAGCAAGAAACTATGTGATGTTATCCAGTGTGACAGGACATCCATATGGGTTCAGTGGCTCTACCAAGACCGATTACGTGAGAGATCGATTTGGACTATTCGTGAACATGGAGGTTCTTGGGGATGGCGAAAAATACTCAGGCTACGTCCTTTCCTTCGCACTATCGTGGATTACCAGATTGGAAATGGAGACAGATTCTTTGTTTGGCAGGACCCGTGGCATCACTTGGGTCCACTTATCGAGCGATTCCCTCAAGGTCGCCGCCATCTTAGACTTGAAGAATCAGCAAAACTCAGCTTGGTGATTTCAGCAGGAGAATGGCAATGGCCTACCATCACTGACTTTGAATGTTTGGAAATCACACATAACCTACCGCTTATTTTCGGAGGAGAGGATCGGGTGGTGTGGAGATGTGACGAAGGGCAACCTACTACTCAGGCCCTCTACCGATTATTCACTCACCCCGAGCCGAAAGTAGGATGGTCTTCACTACTTTTGGGCTCCTTGAAGATTCCTCGCCATTCGTTCATCTTATGGCTAGCAATCCTTGGCAAACTTCCTACCACAGACAAATCATGGCTATCCCACCTGGGGGTGTGCATACTGTGCGATGAGGGAGCTACGGAATCTCATCCACATTTATTCTTCCAATGCAGATTTAGTCGTCAGTGCCTTTATGAGATTCGCAGAAGGATTCGCTTTCACTGGCCCAATAGAGATTGGGCAACAGATATTGAATGGGCGACACGGAAATGGAGAGGGGAGCACATTATAAATAGAGCTTACCGTACACTACTGGCGGCGTGCGTCTACCACATATGGAAGGAGAGGAACTTGAGGAGATTTGATCATACTGAGCGGACACCGGCCACATTGAGCATACTAATCATCAATGACGTCAGACAGAGGATTCTTAGCGTTGACTTAGCATCGTCAGTCAGTACACGAGCATTGTATAGATTATGGCGTATCCCTTGGGTAGAGGGAGAAACCAGTTGATAATCCCATGTTGTACCATGTTGTACTGTACCATTACTCTTTATTAATGAAATTAACATTTACCGGAAATTTACAACACAAATGCTTGGGTCTAGACCTGCGATTGGGTCAAGATCTAATGAGGGACACTGTTGTACTATACTTCTCATTTTTTTTTAAATGAAAATTACACTTACACCCCAAAAAAAAAATTTCGTCGAATTCTGAGAACGTTCATAAGTTAGCTGTTTTACACGGTTTTATTAAAACAAGTTTGTTTCCCTTTTATATTAACTTGTAGTTATTATTACACTTAGGAAATTTAACACACAAATTCTTGGGTCTAGACCTACGTTTGGATCAAGTTTAGTCGAATTCTGAGAATGCTCAAAATTTTTCCTTTTCATACTAACTTGTAGTTATTATTACGCTTGGCAATTTTCTAATAAAAATGCTTGGGTCTAGACCTGGGATTGGGTCAAGTTTTGTTGAATTCTGAGAACGTTCAAATATTAGCTGTTTTGCACGGTATTATTAAAACAAGTTTGTTTCCCTTTTACACTAACTTGTAGTTATTATTACGCTTAGGAAATTTACCACACAACGATCAGCCCAGAATGTACGAGGGGAGCTACTTGCGGTGTTGGGGTTTCAGGAAGGCCACTTACCGATGAGGTATTTGGGTCTACCATTGATCTCTTCTCGATTATCTATCGCCGACTGCCAACCATTACTGAGTAAGAACGATACACGTATCAATGGTTGGGAGGGATTGGCACTGTCATATGCCGGCAGGGTACAAATCATTAAGTCTGTTCTTGTGGCTATGGGTGTTTATTGGGCTTCGGCATTTATTTTGCCAAAAGGGGTCATTAAAGATATTGAGAAGCGATTGCGAGCTTTCTTATGGAGAGGTACCGGAAATAGTGGATACCCTAAAGTTGCGTGGAAGGAGATTTGCAAACCGAAGGAGGAGGGAGGACTTGGCCTTAAGGATATGGGAACTCTTAATCGATCATTGATGTGCAAAAAGCTATGTGAAGTCATCCGATGTTATAGGACTTCTATCTGGGTCGAGTGGCTGCGGCATGGCAGACTTCGAGATGATTCGATATGGTCTATCCCGGAGAATCGTGGACCATGGGGATGGAGAAAAATGTTGAGGTTGAGAGGCTGGTTACGCTCAGTGGTGGAATATCGTATTGGTGATGGAAGTGATTTTTTCTTATGGAAGGATCCCTGGCATCACCTTGGACCCCTCCTTGACAGATTTCTGCGGGGACCAAACAGTCTGGGATTGCATGAGTCTACCATGTTAAGCTCGGTTATCTGTGAGGGCCATTGGCACTGGCCATTGATCACAGACATGGAATGCGTGGAGATTACACATGTGCTGCCTCAGATCCATGGGGGTACAGATCGTATTATATGGAAAGGTTCGAGTCGGAAACCCACTACCCAGGAGTTTTATCGGGCTATGATATCAGCAGGACCGAAAGTAGGTTGGATTTCACTACTTTTGGGTTCTTTAAAGATCCCGCGACATTTATTTATCCTTTGGCTAGCTATCCTGGAGAAGCTCGCAACGACGGATAAACCATGGCTCTCCCATCTAGGGTGCTGCGTGCTGTGCAATGAAGACATGGTGGAGTCACATAACCACCTGTTTTTCCACTGCAGATTTAGTAGGAGATGCCTCATTAGTATTCGGCGCATTGTACGATTCCAGTGGCCTAATAGGGATTGGGTCAGTGATGTTGAATGGGGAGCAAGAAAATGGCGTGGGAAGCACATCATCAATATATCCTACCGATGCCTGCTTGGATCGTGTGTATACCATATTTGGAGGGAGAGAAACCTGAGACGTTTTGAGCACGAGGAGAGACCCCCGAGCGTAGTGGACAACTTAATAGTAGAAGATGTTCGACAACGTATACTCAGTATTAAGCTTCCTAGATCAATTAGCACATGTGCCTTGTATAGACTGTGGCGTATCCCTTGGCCTGTCGAGGGAAGCGCCTAAAGAGGGACTCTGTTGTACTATATTTTCTTTTCTTAAATGAAAATTACACTTACCCAAAAAAAAAAAAAAATTTACCACACAATGCTTGGGTCTAGACCAACGTTTGAGACAGGTTTCGTCGAATTCTGAGAACGTTCAAAATTTAGTTGTTTTGCACGGCTTTATTAAAGCAAGTTTGTTTCTCTTTTATACTAACTTGTAGGTATTATTACGCTTAGAAAATTTACCACACATATTCTTGGATCTAGACCTACGATTGGATCAAGTTTTGTCGAATCCTGAGAACGTTCAAAAGTTAGCTGTTTTGCACGGTTTTATTAAAACAAGTTTGTTTCCCTTTTGTACTAACTTGTAGTTATTATTACGCATAGCAAATTTACAAGACAAATGCTTGGGTCTAAACCAATGTTTGGGTTAAGTTTCGTCGAATTCTGAGAAGGTTCAAAATTTAGTTGTTTTGCACGGTTTTATTAAAGCAAGTTTGTTTCACTTTTATACTAACTTGTAGTTATTATTACGTTTAGCAAATTTGCAACACAAATGCTTGGGTTTAGACCAACGGTTGGGTCAAGTTTCATTGAATTCAGTGTACGTTCAAAAGTTAACTGTTTTGCACGGTTTTATTAAAACAAGTTTGTTTCCCTTTTATACTAACTTGTAGTTATTATTATGCTTAGCAAATATACCACACAAATGCTTCGGTCTAGACCAACGTTTGGGACAGGTTTTGTTGAATTCTGAGAACGTTCAAAATTTATCTGTTTTGCACGATTTTATTAAAGCAAGTTTGTTTCCCTTTTATACTAACTTGTAGTTATTATTACGCTTAGCAAATGTATAACACAAATGCTTGGGTCTAGATCTATGTTGGGGTCAAGTTTCGTAAAATTTTGAGAACGTTCAAAATTTAGCTGTTTTGCACGGTTTTATTAAAGCAATTTTGTTTCCCTTTTATACTAACTTGTAATTATAATTACGCTTAGAAATTTAACACACAAATTCTTGGATCTAGACCAACGTTTGGGTCAAGTTTCGTCGAATTCTGAGACCGTTCAAAATTTAGCTGTTTTGCACGGTTGTATTAAATCAAGTTTCCTTCCCTTTTATACTAACTTGTAGTCAGTATTACACTGGGCAAATTACAACATAGATGTTTTGGTCTAGACCAACGTTTTGGTCAAGTTTCATCGAATTCTGAGACCGTTCAAAATTTAGCTGGTTTGCACGGGTTTATTAAAACAAGTTTGTTTTCCTTTTATACTAACCTGTTGTTATTATTACGATTAGCAAATTGACAACACAAATGCTTGGGTCTAGACCTGCGATTGGGTCAAGTTTCGTCGAACTATGAGAACGTTCATAAGTTAGCTATTTTACACGGTTTTATTAAAACAAGTGTGTTTCCCTTTTATATTAACTTGTAGTTATTATTACATTTAGGAAATTTAACACACAAATTCTTGGGTCTAGACCTACGATTGGATCAATTTTCATCGAATTCTGAGAATGCTCAAAATTTAGCTGTTTTGCACGGTTTTATTAAAGCAAGTTTGTTTTCCTTTTATACTAACTTGTGGTTATTATTACGCTTAGCAAATTTACCACAGATATTCTAGGGTCTAGACCAACGATTGGGTCAAGTTTCGTCGAATTTTGAGAATGTTCAAAAGTTAGCTGTTTTGGACGGTTTTATTGAAACAAGTTTTTTTTTCCTTTTTATACTAACTTGTAGTTATTATTACGCTTGGCAATTTTCTAATAAAAATGCTTGGGTCTAGACCTGGGATTGGGTCAACTTTCGTTGAATTCTGAGAACGTTCAAATATTAGTTGTTTTGCACGGTATTATTAAAACAAGTTTGTTTCCCTTTTACACTAACTTGTAGTTATTATTACGGTTAGAAAATTTACCACACAACGATCAGCCCAGAATGTACGAGGGGAGCTACTTGCGGTGTTGGGGTTTCAGGAAGGCCACTTACCGATGAGGTATTTGGGTCTACCATTGATCTCTTCTCGATTATCTATCGCCGACTGCCAACCATTACTGAGTAAGAACGATACACGTATCAATGGTTGGGAGGGATTGGCACTGTCATATGCCGACAGGGTACAAATCATTAAGTCTGTTCTTGTGGCTATGGGTGTTTATTGGGCTTCGGCATTTATTTTGCCAAAAGGGGTCATTAAAGATATTGAGAAGCGATTGCGAGCTTTCTTATGGAGAGGTACCGGAAATAGTGGATACCCTAAAGTTGCGTGGAAGGAGATTTGCAAACCGAAGGAGGAGGGAGGGCTTGGCCTTGAGGATATGGGAACTCTTAATCGATCATTGATGTGCAAAAAGCTATGTGAAGTCATCCGATGTGATAGGACTTCTATCTGGGTCGAGTGGCTGCGGCATGGCAGACTTCGAGATGATTCGATATGGTCTATCCCGGAGAATCGTGGACCATGGGGATGGAGAAAAATGTTGAGGTTGAGAGGCTGGTTACGCTCAGTGGTGGAATATCGTATTGGTGATGGAAGTGATTTTTTCTTATGGAAGGATCCCTGGCATCACCTTGGACCCCTCCTTGACAGATTTCTGCGGGGACCAAACAGTCTGGGATTGCATGAGTCTACCATGTTAAGCTCGGTTATCTGTGAGGGCCATTGGCACTGGCCATTGATCACAGACATGGAATGCGTGGAGATTACACATGTGCTGCCTCAGATCCATGGGGGTACAGATCGTATTATATGGAAAGGTTCGAGTCGGAAACCCACTACCCAGGAGTTTTATCGGGCTATGATATCAGCAGGACCGAAAGTAGGTTGGATTTCACTACTTTTGGGTTCTTTAAAGATCCCGCGACATTTATTTATCCTTTGGCTAGCTATCCTGGAGAAGCTCGCAACGACGGATAAACCATGGCTCTCCCATCTAGGGTGCTGCGTGCTGTGCAATGAAGACATGGTGGAGTCACATAACCACCTGTTTTTCCACTGCAGATTTAGTAGGAGATGCCTCATTAGTATTCGGCGCATTGTACGATTCCAGTGGCCTAATAGGGATTGGGTCAGTGATGTTGAATGGGGAGCAAGAAAATGGCGTGGGAAGCACATCATCAATATATCCTACCGATGCCTGCTTGGATCGTGTGTATACCATATTTGGAGGGAGAGAAACCTGAGACGTTTTGAGCACGAGGAGAGACCCCCGAGCGTAGTGGACAACTTAATAGTAGAAGATGTTCGACAACGTATACTCAGTATTAAGCTTCCTAGATCAATTAGCACATGTGCCTTGTATAGACTGTGGCGTATCCCTTGGCCTGTCGAGGGAAGCGCCTAAAGAGGGACTCTGTTGTACTATATTTTCTTTTCTTAAATGAAAATTACACTTACCCAAAAAAAAAAAAAATTTACCACACAATGCTTGGGTCTAGACCAACGTTTGAGACAGGTTTCGTCGAATTCTGAGAACGTTCAAAATTTAGTTGTTTTGCATGGCTTTATTAAAGCAAGTTTGTTTCTCTTTTATACTAACTTGTAGGTATTATTACGCTTAGAAAATTTACCACACATATTCTTGGATCTAGACCTACGATTGGATCAAGTTTTGTCGAATCCTGAGAACGTTCAAAAGTTAGCTGTTTTGCACGGTTTTATTAAAACAAGTTTGTTTCCCTTTTGTACTAACTTGTAGTTATTATTACGCATAGCAAATTTACAAGACAAATGCTTGGGTCTAGACCAATGTTTGGGTTAAGTTTCGTCGAATTCTGAGAAGGTTCAAAATTTAGTTGTTTTGCACGGTTTTATTAAAGCAAGTTTGTTTCACTTTTATACTAACTTGTAGTTATTATTACGTTTAGCAAATTTGCAACACAAATGCTTGGGTTTAGACCAACGGTTGGGTCAAGTTTCATTGAATTCAGTGTACGTTCAAAAGTTAACTGTTTTGCACGGTTTTATTAAAACAAGTTTGTTTCCCTTTTATACTAACTTGTAGTTATTATTATGCTTAGCAAATATACCACACAAATGCTTCGGTCTAGACCAACGTTTGGGACAGGTTTTGTTGAATTCTGAGAACGTTCAAAATTTATCTGTTTTGCACGATTTTATTAAAGCAAGTTTGTTTCCCTTTTATACTAACTTGTAGTTATTATTACGCTTAGCAAATGTATAACACAAATGCTTGGGTCTAGATCTATGTTGGGGTCAAGTTTCGTAAAATTTTGAGAACGTTCAAAATTTAGCTGTTTTGCACGATTTTATTAAAGCAATTTTGTTTCCCTTTTATACTAACTTGTAATTATAATTACGCTTAGAAATTTAACACACAAATTCTTGGATCTAGACCAACGTTTGGGTCAAGTTTCGTCGAATTCTGAGACCGTTCAAAATTTAGCTGTTTTGCACGGTTGTATTAAATCAAGTTTCCTTCCCTTTTATACTAACTTGTAGTCAGTATTACACTGGGCAAATTACAACATAGATGTTTTGGTCTAGACCAACGTTTTGGTCAAGTTTCATCGAATTCTGAGACCGTTCAAAATTTAGCTGGTTTGCACGGGTTTATTAAAACAAGTTTGTTTTCCTTTTATACTAACCTGTTGTTATTATTACGATTAGCAAATTGACAACACAAATGCTTGGGTCTAGACCTGCAATTGGGTCAAGTTTCGTCGAACTATGAGAACGTTCATAAGTTAGCTATTTTACACGGTTTTATTAAAACAAGTGTGTTTCCCTTTTATATTAACTTGTAGTTATTATTACATTTAGGAAATTTAACACACAAATTCTTGGGTCTAGACCTACGATTGGATCAATTTTCATCGAATTCTGAGAATGCTCAAAATTTAGCTGTTTTGCACGGTTTTATTAAAGCAAGTTTGTTTCCCTTTTATACTAACTTGTAATTATAATTACGCTTAGAAATTTAACACACAAATTCTTGGATCTAGACCAACGTTTGGGTCAAGTTTCGTCGAATTCTGAGAATGCTCAAAATTTAGCTGTTTTGCACGGTTTTATTAAAACAAGTTTGTTTCCCTTTTATACTAACTTGTAGTCAGTATTACACTGGGCAAATTACAACATAGATGTTTTGGTCTAGACCAACGTTTTGGTCAAGTTTCATCGAATTCTGAGACCGTTCAAAATTTAGCTGGTTTGCACGGGTTTATTAAAACAAGTTTGTTTTCCTTTTATACTAACCTGTTGTTATTATTACGATTAGCAAATTGACAACACAAATGCTTGGGTCTAGACCTGTGATTGGGTCAAGTTTCGTCGAACTATGAGAACGTTCATAAGTTAGCTGTTTTACACGGTTTTATTAAAACAAGTGTGTTTCCCTTTTATATTAACTTGTAGTTATTATTACATTTAGGAAATTTAATACACAAATTCTTGGGTCTAGACCAACGATTGGATCAATTTTCATCGAATTCTGAGAATGCTCAAAATTTAGCTGTTTTGCACGGTTTTATTAAAGCAAGTTTGTTTTCCTTTTATACTAACTTGTGGTTATTATTACGCTTAGCAAATTTACCACAGATATTCTAGGGTCTAGACCAACGATTGGGTCAAGTTTCGTCGAATTTTGAGAATGTTCAAAAGTTAGCTGTTTTGGACGGTTTTATTGAAACAAGTTTTTTTTTCCTTTTTATACTAACTTGTAGTTATTATTACGCTTGGCAATTTTCTAATAAAAATGCTTGGGTCTAGACCTGGGATTGGGTCAACTTTCGTTGAATTCTGAGAACGTTCAAATATTAGTTGTTTTGCACGGTATTATTAAAACAAGTTTGTTTCCCTTTTACACTAACTTGTAGTTATTATTACGGTTAGAAAATTTACCACACAACGATCAGCCCAGAATGTACGAGGGGAGCTACTTGCGGTGTTGGGGTTTCAGGAAGGCCACTTACCGATGAGGTATTTGGGTCTACCATTGATCTCTTCTCGATTATCTATCGCCGACTGCCAACCATTACTGAGTAAGAACGATACACGTATCAATGGTTGGGAGGGATTGGCACTGTCATATGCCGGCAGGGTACAAATCATTAAGTCTGTTCTTGTGGCTATGGGTGTTTATTGGGCTTCGGCATTTATTTTGCCAAAAGGGGTCATTAAAGATATTGAGAAGCGATTGCGAGCTTTCTTATGGAGAGGTACCGGAAATAGTGGATACCCTAAAGTTGCGTGGAAGGAGATTTGCAAACCGAAGGAGGAGGGAGGGCTTGGCCTTAAGGATATGGGAACTCTTAATCGATCATTGATGTGCAAAAAGCTATGTGAAGTCATCCGATGTGATAGGACTTCTATCTGGGTCGAGTGGCTGCGGCATGGCAGACTTCGAGATGATTCGATATGGTCTATCCCGGAGAATCGTGGACCATGGGGATGGAGAAAAATGTTGAGGTTGAGAGGCTGGTTACGCTCAGTGGTGGAATATCGTATTGGTGATGGAAGTGATTTTTTCTTATGGAAGGATCCCTGGCATCACCTTGGACCCCTCCTTGACAGATTTCTGCGGGGACCAAACAGTCTGGGATTGCATGAGTCTACCATGTTAAGCTCGGTTATCTGTGAGGGCCATTGGCACTGGCCATTGATCACAGACATGGAATGCGTGGAGATTACACATGTGCTGCCTCAGATCCATGGGGGTACAGATCGTATTATATGGAAAGGTTCGAGTCGGAAACCCACTACCCAGGAGTTTTATCGGGCTATGATATCAGCAGGACCGAAAGTAGGTTGGATTTCACTACTTTTGGGTTCTTTAAAGATCCCGCGACATTTATTTATCCTTTGGCTAGCTATCCTGGAGAAGCTCGCAACGACGGATAAACCATGGCTCTCCCATCTAGGGTGCTGCGTGCTGTGCAATGAAGACATGGTGGAGTCACATAACCACCTGTTTTTCCACTGCAGATTTAGTAGGAGATGCCTCATTAGTATTCGGCGCATTGTACGATTCCAGTGGCCTAATAGGGATTGGGTCAGTGATGTTGAATGGGGAGCAAGAAAATGGCGTGGGAAGCACATCATCAATATATCCTACCGATGCCTGCTTGGATCGTGTGTATACCATATTTGGAGGGAGAGAAACCTGAGACGTTTTGAGCACGAGGAGAGACCCCCGAGCGTAGTGGACAACTTAATAGTAGAAGATGTTCGACAACGTATACTCAGTATTAAGCTTCCTAGATCAATTAG
Source organism: Sesamum indicum (assembly GCF_026168435.1). NCBI lineage: Eukaryota > Viridiplantae > Streptophyta > Magnoliopsida > Lamiales > Pedaliaceae > Sesamum > Sesamum indicum. Next base: position 11,491,059 of record NC_142664.1, on the reverse strand, counting down.
CACATGTGCCTTGTATAGACTGTGGCGTATCCCTTGGCCTGTCGAGGGAAGCGCCTAAAGAGGGACTCTGTTGTACTATATTTTCTTTTCTTAAATGAAAATTACACTTACCCAAAAAAAAAAAAAAATTTACCACACAATGCTTGGGTCTAGACCAACGTTTGAGACAGGTTTCGTCGAATTCTGAGAACGTTCAAAATTTAGTTGTTTTGCACGGCTTTATTAAAGCAAGTTTGTTTCTCTTTTATACTAACTTGTAGGTATTATTACGCTTAGAAAATTTACCACACATATTCTTGGATCTAGACCTACGATTGGATCAAGTTTTGTCGAATCCTGAGAACGTTCAAAAGTTAGCTGTTTTGCACGGTTTTATTAAAACAAGTTTGTTTCCCTTTTGTACTAACTTGTAGTTATTATTACGCATAGCAAATTTACAAGACAAATGCTTGGGTCTAGACCAATGTTTGGGTTAAGTTTCGTCGAATTCTGAGAAGGTTCAAAATTTAGTTGTTTTGCACGGTTTTATTAAAGCAAGTTTGTTTCACTTTTATACTAACTTGTAGTTATTATTACGTTTAGCAAATTTGCAACACAAATGCTTGGGTTTAGACCAACGGTTGGGTCAAGTTTCATTGAATTCAGTGTACGTTCAAAAGTTAACTGTTTTGCACGGTTTTATTAAAACAAGTTTGTTTCCCTTTTATACTAACTTGTAGTTATTATTATGCTTAGCAAATATACCACACAAATGCTTCGGTCTAGACCAACGTTTGGGACAGGTTTTGTTGAATTCTGAGAACGTTCAATATTTATCTGTTTTGCACGATTTTATTAAAGCAAGTTTGTTTCCCTTTTATACTAACTTGTAGTTATTATTACGCTTAGCAAATGTATAACACAAATGCTTGGGTCTAGATCTATGTTGGGGTCAAGTTTCGTAAAATTTTGAGAACGTTCAAAATTTAGCTGTTTTGCACGATTTTATTAAAGCAATTTTGTTTCCCTTTTATACTAACTTGTAATTATAATTACGCTTAGAAATTTAACACACAAATTCTTGGATCTAGACCAACGTTTGGGTCAAGTTTCGTCGAATTCTGAGACCGTTCAAAATTTAGCTGTTTTGCACGGTTGTATTAAATCAAGTTTCCTTCCCTTTTATACTAACTTGTAGTCAGTATTACACTGGGCAAATTACAACATAGATGTTTTGGTCTAGACCAACGTTTTGGTCAAGTTTCATCGAATTCTGAGACCGTTCAAAATTTAGCTGGTTTGCACGGGTTTATTAAAACAAGTTTGTTTTCCTTTTATACTAACCTGTTGTTATTATTACGATTAGCAAATTGACAACACAAATGCTTGGGTCTAGACCTGCGATTGGGTCAAGTTTCGTCGAACTATGAGAACGTTCATAAGTTAGCTATTTTACACGGTTTTATTAAAACAAGTGTGTTTCCCTTTTATATTAACTTGTAGTTATTATTACATTTAGGAAATTTAACACACAAATTCTTGGGTCTAGACCTACGATTGGATCAATTTTCATCGAATTCTGAGAATGCTCAAAATTTAGCTGTTTTGCACGGTTTTATTAAAGCAAGTTTGTTTTCCTTTTGTACTAACTTGTGGTTATTATTACGCTTAGCAAATTTACCACAGATATTCTAGGGTCTAGACCAACGATTGGGTCAAGTTTCGTCGAATTTTGAGAATGTTCAAAAGTTAGCTGTTTTGGACGGTTTTATTGAAACAAGTTTTTTTTTCCTTTTTATACTAACTTGTAGTTATTATTACGCTTGGCAATTTTCTAATAAAAATGCTTGGGTCTAGACCTGGGATTGGGTCAACTTTCGTTGAATTCTGAGAACGTTCAAATATTAGTTGTTTTGCACGGTATTATTAAAACAAGTTTGTTTCCCTTTTACACTAACTTGTAGTTATTATTACGGTTAGAAAATTTACCACACAACGATCAGCCCAGAATGTACGAGGGGAGCTACTTGCGGTGTTGGGGTTTCAGGAAGGCCACTTACCGATGAGGTATTTGGGTCTACCATTGATCTCTTCTCGATTATCTATCGCCGACTGCCAACCATTACTGAGTAAGAACGATACACGTATCAATGGTTGGGAGGGATTGGCACTGTCATATGCCGGCAGGGTACAAATCATTAAGTCTGTTCTTGTGGCTATGGGTGTTTATTGGGCTTCGGCATTTATTTTGCCAAAAGGGGTCATTAAAGATATTGAGAAGCGATTGCGAGCTTTCTTATGGAGAGGTACCGGAAATAGTGGATACCCTAAAGTTGCGTGGAAGGAGATTTGCAAACCGAAGGAGGAGGGAGGGCTTGGCCTTAAGGATATGGGAACTCTTAATCGATCATTGATGTGCAAAAAGCTATGTGAAGTCATCCGATGTGATAGGACTTCTATCTGGGTCGAGTGGCTGCGGCATGGCAGACTTCGAGATGATTCGATATGGTCTATCCCGGAGAATCGTGGACCATGGGGATGGAGAAAAATGTTGAGGTTGAGAGGCTGGGTACGCTCAGTGGTGGAATATCGTATTGGTGATGGAAGTGATTTTTTCTTATGGAAGGATCCCTGGCATCACCTTGGACCCCTCCTTGACAGATTTCTGCGGGGACCAAACAGTCTGGGATTGCATGAGTCTACCATGTTAAGCTCGGTTATCTGTGAGGGCCATTGGCACTGGCCATTGATCACAGACATGGAATGCGTGGAGATTACACATGTGCTGCCTCAGATCCATGGGGGTACAGATCGTATTATATGGAAAGGTTCGAGTCGGAAACCCACTACCCAGGAGTTTTATCGGGCTATGATATCAGCAGGACCGAAAGTAGGTTGGATTTCACTACTTTTGGGTTCTTTAAAGATCCCGCGACATTTATTTATCCTTTGGCTAGCTATCCTGGAGAAGCTCGCAACGACGGATAAACCATGGCTCTCCCATCTAGGGTGCTGCGTGCTGTGCAATGAAGACATGGTGGAGTCACATAACCACCTGTTTTTCCACTGCAGATTTAGTAGGAGATGCCTCATTAGTATTCGGCGCATTGTACGATTCCAGTGGCCTAATAGGGATTGGGTCAGTGATGTTGAATGGGGAGCAAGAAAATGGCGTGGGAAGCACATCATCAATATATCCTACCGATGCCTGCTTGGATCGTGTGTATACCATATTTGGAGGGAGAGAAACCTGAGACGTTTTGAGCACGAGGAGAGACCCCCGAGCGTAGTGGACAACTTAATAGTAGAAGATGTTCGACAACGTATACTCAGTATTAAGCTTCCTAGATCAATTAGCACATGTGCCTTGTATAGACTGTGGCGTATCCCTTGGCCTGTCGAGGGAAGCGCCTAAAGAGGGACTCTGTTGTACTATATTTTCTTTTCTTAAATGAAAATTACACTTACCCAAAAAAAAAAAAAAATTTACCACACAATGCTTGGGTCTAGACCAACGTTTGAGACAGGTTTCGTCGAATTCTGAGAACGTTCAAAATTTAGTTGTTTTGCACGGCTTTATTAAAGCAAGTTTGTTTCTCTTTTATACTAACTTGTAGGTATTATTACGCTTAGAAAATTTACCACACATATTCTTGGATCTAGACCTACGATTGGATCAAGTTTTGTCGAATCCTGAGAACGTTCAAAAGTTAGCTGTTTTGCACGGTTTTATTAAAACAAGTTTGTTTCCCTTTTGTACTAACTTGTAGTTATTATTACGCATAGCAAATTTACAAGACAAATGCTTGGGTCTAGACCAATGTTTGGGTTAAGTTTCGTCGAATTCTGAGAAGGTTCAAAATTTAGTTGTTTTGCACGGTTTTATTAAAGCAAGTTTGTTTCACTTTTATACTAACTTGTAGTTATTATTACGTTTAGCAAATTTGCAACACAAATGCTTGGGTTTAGACCAACGGTTGGGTCAAGTTTCATTGAATTCAGTGTACGTTCAAAAGTTAACTGTTTTGCACGGTTTTATTAAAACAAGTTTGTTTCCCTTTTATACTAACTTGTAGTTATTATTATGCTTAGCAAATATACCACACAAATGCTTCGGTCTAGACCAACGTTTGGGACAGGTTTTGTTGAATTTTGAGAACGTTCAAAATTTATCTGTTTTGCACGATTTTATTAAAGCAAGTTTGTTTCCCTTTTATACTAACTTGTAGTTATTATTACGCTTAGCAAATGTATAACACAAATGCTTGGGTCTAGATCTATGTTGGGGTCAAGTTTCGTAAAATTTTGAGAACGTTCAAAATTTAGCTGTTTTGCACGATTTTATTAAAGCAATTTTGTTTCCCTTTTATACTAACTTGTAATTATAATTACGCTTAGAAATTTAACACACAAATTCTTGGATCTAGACCAACGTTTGGGTCAAGTTTCGTCGAATTCTGAGACCGTTCAAAATTTAGCTGTTTTGCACGGTTGTATTAAATCAAGTTTCCTTCCCTTTTATACTAACTTGTAGTCAGTATTACACTGGGCAAATTACAACATAGATGTTTTGGTCTAGACCAACGTTTTGGTCAAGTTTCATCGAATTCTGAGACCGTTCAAAATTTAGCTGGTTTGCACGGGTTTATTAAAACAAGTTTGTTTTCCTTTTATACTAACCTGTTGTTATTATTACGATTAGCAAATTGACAACACAAATGCTTGGGTCTAGACCTGCGATTGGGTCAAGTTTCGTCGAACTATGAGAACGTTCATAAGTTAGCTATTTTACACGGTTTTATTAAAACAAGTGTGTTTCCCTTTTATATTAACTTGTAGTTATTATTACATTTAGGAAATTTAACACACAAATTCTTGGGTCTAGACCTACGATTGGATCAATTTTCATCGAATTCTGAGAATGCTCAAAATTTAGCTGTTTTGCACGGTTTTATTAAAGCAAGTTTGTTTTCCTTTTGTACTAACTTGTGGTTATTATTACGCTTAGCAAATTTACCACAGATATTCTAGGGTCTAGACCAACGATTGGGTCAAGTTTCGTCGAATTTTGAGAATGTTCAAAAGTTAGCTGTTTTGGACGGTTTTATTGAAACAAGTTTTTTTTTCCTTTTTATACTAACTTGTAGTTATTATTACGCTTGGCAATTTTCTAATAAAAATGCTTGGGTCTAGACCTGGGATTGGGTCAACTTTCGTTGAATTCTGAGAACGTTCAAATATTAGTTGTTTTGCACGGTATTATTAAAACAAGTTTGTTTCCCTTTTACACTAACTTGTAGTTATTATTACGGTTAGAAAATTTACCACACAACGATCAGCCCAGAATGTACGAGGGGAGCTACTTGCGGTGTTGGGGTTTCAGGAAGGCCACTTACCGATGAGGTATTTGGGTCTACCATTGATCTCTTCTCGATTATCTATCGCCGACTGCCAACCATTACTGAGTAAGAACGATACACGTATCAATGGTTGGGAGGGATTGGCACTGTCATATGCCGGCAGGGTACAAATCATTAAGTCTGTTCTTGTGGCTATGGGTGTTTATTGGGCTTCGGCATTTATTTTGCCAAAAGGGGTCATTAAAGATATTGAGAAGCGATTGCGAGCTTTCTTATGGAGAGGTACCGGAAATAGTGGATACCCTAAAGTTGCGTGGAAGGAGATTTGCAAACCGAAGGAGGAGGGAGGGCTTGGCCTTAAGGATATGGGAACTCTTAATCGATCATTGATGTGCAAAAAGCTATGTGAAGTCATCCGATGTGATAGGACTTCTATCTGGGTCGAGTGGCTGCGGCATGGCAGACTTCGAGATGATTCGATATGGTCTATCCCGGAGAATCGTGGACCATGGGGATGGAGAAAAATGTTGAGGTTGAGAGGCTGGGTACGCTCAGTGGTGGAATATCGTATTGGTGATGGAAGTGATTTTTTCTTATGGAAGGATCCCTGGCATCACCTTGGACCCCTCCTTGACAGATTTCTGCGGGGACCAAACAGTCTGGGATTGCATGAGTCTACCATGTTAAGCTCGGTTATCTGTGAGGGCCATTGGCACTGGCCATTGATCACAGACATGGAATGCGTGGAGATTACACATGTGCTGCCTCAGATCCATGGGGGTACAGATCGTATTATATGGAAAGGTTCGAGTCGGAAACCCACTACCCAGGAGTTTTATCGGGCTATGATATCAGCAGGACCGAAAGTAGGTTGGATTTCACTACTTTTGGGTTCTTTAAAGATCCCGCGACATTTATTTATCCTTTGGCTAGCTATCCTGGAGAAGCTCGCAACGACGGATAAACCATGGCTCTCCCATCTAGGGTGCTGCGTGCTGTGCAATGAAGACATGGTGGAGTCACATAACCACCTGTTTTTCCACTGCAGATTTAGTAGGAGATGCCTCATTAGTATTCGGCGCATTGTACGATTCCAGTGGCCTAATAGGGATTGGGTCAGTGATGTTGAATGGGGAGCAAGAAAATGGCGTGGGAAGCACATCATCAATATATCCTACCGATGCCTGCTTGGATCGTGTGTATACCATATTTGGAGGGAGAGAAACCTGAGACGTTTTGAGCACGAGGAGAGACCCCCGAGCGTAGTGGACAACTTAATAGTAGAAGATGTTCGACAACGTATACTCAGTATTAAGCTTCCTAGATCAATTAGCACATGTGCCTTGTATAGACTGTGGCGTATCCCTTGGCCTGTCGAGGGAAGCGCCTAAAGAGGGACTCTGTTGTACTATATTTTCTTTTCTTAAATGAAAATTACACTTACCCAAAAAAAAAAAAAAATTTACCACACAATGCTTGGGTCTAGACCAACGTTTGAGACAGGTTTCGTCGAATTCTGAGAACGTTCAAAATTTAGTTGTTTTGCACGGCTTTATTAAAGCAAGTTTGTTTCTCTTTTATACTAACTTGTAGGTATTATTACGCTTAGAAAATTTACCACACATATTCTTGGATCTAGACCTACGATTGGATCAAGTTTTGTCGAATCCTGAGAACGTTCAAAAGTTAGCTGTTTTGCACGGTTTTATTAAAACAAGTTTGTTTCCCTTTTGTACTAACTTGTAGTTATTATTACGCATAGCAAATTTACAAGACAAATGCTTGGGTCTAGACCAATGTTTGGGTTAAGTTTCGTCGAATTCTGAGAAGGTTCAAAATTTAGTTGTTTTGCACGGTTTTATTAAAGCAAGTTTGTTTCACTTTTATACTAACTTGTAGTTATTATTACGTTTAGCAAATTTGCAACACAAATGCTTGGGTTTAGACCAACGGTTGGGTCAAGTTTCATTGAATTCAGTGTACGTTCAAAAGTTAACTGTTTTGCACGGTTTTATTAAAACAAGTTTGTTTCCCTTTTATACTAACTTGTAGTTATTATTATGCTTAGCAAATATACCACACAAATGCTTCGGTCTAGACCAACGTTTGGGACAGGTTTTGTTGAATTTTGAGAACGTTCAAAATTTATCTGTTTTGCACGATTTTATTAAAGCAAGTTTGTTTCCCTTTTATACTAACTTGTAGTTATTATTACGCTTAGCAAATGTATAACACAAATGCTTGGGTCTAGATCTATGTTGGGGTCAAGTTTCGTAAAATTTTGAGAACGTTCAAAATTTAGCTGTTTTGCACGATTTTATTAAAGCAATTTTGTTTCCCTTTTATACTAACTTGTAATTATAATTACGCTTAGAAATTTAACACACAAATTCTTGGATCTAGACCAACGTTTGGGTCAAGTTTCGTCGAATTCTGAGACCGTTCAAAATTTAGCTGTTTTGCACGGTTGTATTAAATCAAGTTTCCTTCCCTTTTATACTAACTTGTAGTCAGTATTACACTGGGCAAATTACAACATAGATGTTTTGGTCTAGACCAACGTTTTGGTCAAGTTTCATCGAATTCTGAGACCGTTCAAAATTTAGCTGGTTTGCACGGGTTTATTAAAACAAGTTTGTTTTCCTTTTATACTAACCTGTTGTTATTATTACGATTAGCAAATTGACAACACAAATGCTTGGGTCTAGACCTGCGATTGGGTCAAGTTTCGTCGAACTATGAGAACGTTCATAAGTTAGCTATTTTACACGGTTTTATTAAAACAAGTGTGTTTCCCTTTTATATTAACTTGTAGTTATTATTACATTTAGGAAATTTAACACACAAATTCTTGGGTCTAGACCTACGATTGGATCAATTTTCATCGAATTCTGAGAATGCTCAAAATTTAGCTGTTTTGCACGGTTTTATTAAAGCAAGTTTGTTTTCCTTTTGTACTAACTTGTGGTTATTATTACGCTTAGCAAATTTACCACAGATATTCTAGGGTCTAGACCAACGATTGGGTCAAGTTTCGTCGAATTTTGAGAATGTTCAAAAGTTAGCTGTTTTGGACGGTTTTATTGAAACAAGTTTTTTTTTCCTTTTTATACTAACTTGTAGTTATTATTACGCTTGGCAATTTTCTAATAAAAATGCTTGGGTCTAGACCTGGGATTGGGTCAACTTTCGTTGAATTCTGAGAACGTTCAAATATTAGTTGTTTTGCACGGTATTATTAAAACAAGTTTGTTTCCCTTTTACACTAACTTGTAGTTATTATTACGGTTAGAAAATTTACCACACAACGATCAGCCCAGAATGTACGAGGGGAGCTACTTGCGGTGTTGGGGTTTCAGGAAGGCCACTTACCGATGAGGTATTTGGGTCTACCATTGATCTCTTCTCGATTATCTATCGCCGACTGCCAACCATTACTGAGTAAGAACGATACACGTATCAATGGTTGGGAGGGATTGGCACTGTCATATGCCGGCAGGGTACAAATCATTAAGTCTGTTCTTGTGGCTATGGGTGTTTATTGGGCTTCGGCATTTATTTTGCCAAAAGGGGTCATTAAAGATATTGAGAAGCGATTGCGAGCTTTCTTATGGAGAGGTACCGGAAATAGTGGATACCCTAAAGTTGCGTGGAAGGAGATTTGCAAACCGAAGGAGGAGGGAGGGCTTGGCCTTAAGGATATGGGAACTCTTAATCGATCATTGATGTGCAAAAAGCTATGTGAAGTCATCCGATGTGATAGGACTTCTATCTGGGTCGAGTGGCTGCGGCATGGCAGACTTCGAGATGATTCGATATGGTCTATCCCGGAGAATCGTGGACCATGGGGATGGAGAAAAATGTTGAGGTTGAGAGGCTGGGTACGCTCAGTGGTGGAATATCGTATTGGTGATGGAAGTGATTTTTTCTTATGGAAGGATCCCTGGCATCACCTTGGACCCCTCCTTGACAGATTTCTGCGGGGACCAAACAGTCTGGGATTGCATGAGTCTACCATGTTAAGCTCGGTTATCTGTGAGGGCCATTGGCACTGGCCATTGATCACAGACATGGAATGCGTGGAGATTACACATGTGCTGCCTCAGATCCATGGGGGTACAGATCGTATTATATGGAAAGGTTCGAGTCGGAAACCCACTACCCAGGAGTTTTATCGGGCTATGATATCAGCAGGACCGAAAGTAGGTTGGATTTCACTACTTTTGGGTTCTTTAAAGATCCCGCGACATTTATTTATCCTTTGGCTAGCTATCCTGGAGAAGCTCGCAACGACGGATAAACCATGGCTCTCCCATCTAGGGTGCTGCGTGCAGTGCAATGAAGACATGGTGGAGTCACATAACCACCTGTTTTTCCACTGCAGATTTAGTAGGAGATGCCTCATTAGTATTCGGCGCATTGTACGATTCCAGTGGCCTAATAGGGATTGGGTCAGTGATGTTGAATGGGGAGCAAGAAAATGGCGTGGGAAGCACATCATCAATATATCCTACCGATGCCTGCTTGGATCGTGTGTATACCATATTTGGAGGGAGAGAAACCTGAGACGTTTTGAGCACGAGGAGAGACCCCCGAGCGTAGTGGACAACTTAATAGTAGAAGATGTTCGACAACGTATACTCAGTATTAAGCTTCCTAGATCAATTAGCACATGTGCCTTGTATAGACTGTGGCGTATCCCTTGGCCTGTCGAGGGAAGCGCCTAAAGAGGGACTCTGTTGTACTATATTTTCTTTTCTTAAATGAAAATTACACTTACCCAAAAAAAAAAAAAAATTTACCACACAATGCTTGGGTCTAGACCAACGTTTGAGACAGGTTTCGTCGAATTCTGAGAACGTTCAAAATTTAGTTGTTTTGCACGGCTTTATTAAAGCAAGTTTGTTTCTCTTTTATACTAACTTGTAGGTATTATTACGCTTAGAAAATTTACCACACATATTCTTGGATCTAGACCTACGATTGGATCAAGTTTTGTCGAATCCTGAGAACGTTCAAAAGTTAGCTGTTTTGCACGGTTTTATTAAAACAAGTTTGTTTCCCTTTTGTACTAACTTGTAGTTATTATTACGCATAGCAAATTTACAAGACAAATGCTTGGGTCTAGACCAATGTTTGGGTTAAGTTTCGTCGAATTCTGAGAAGGTTCAAAATTTAGTTGTTTTGCACGGTTTTATTAAAGCAAGTTTGTTTCACTTTTATACTAACTTGTAGTTATTATTACGTTTAGCAAATTTGCAACACAAATGCTTGGGTTTAGACCAACGGTTGGGTCAAGTTTCATTGAATTCAGTGTACGTTCAAAAGTTAACTGTTTTGCACGGTTTTATTAAAACAAGTTTGTTTCCCTTTTATACTAACTTGTAGTTATTATTATGCTTAGCAAATATACCACACAAATGCTTCGGTCTAGACCAACGTTTGGGACAGGTTTTGTTGAATTCTGAGAACGTTCAAAATTTATCTGTTTTGCACGATTTTATTAAAGCAAGTTTGTTTCCCTTTTATACTAACTTGTAGTTATTATTACGCTTAGCAAATGTATAACACAAATGCTTGGGTCTAGATCTATGTTGGGGTCAAGTTTCGTAAAATTTTGAGAACGTTCAAAATTTAGCTGTTTTGCACGATTTTATTAAAGCAATTTTGTTTCCCTTTTATACTAACTTGTAATTATAATTACGCTTAGAAATTTAACACACAAATTCTTGGATCTAGACCAACGTTTGGGTCAAGTTTCGTCGAATTCTGAGACCGTTCAAAATTTAGCTGTTTTGCACGGTTGTATTAAATCAAGTTTCCTTCCCTTTTATACTAACTTGTAGTCAGTATTACACTGGGCAAATTACAACATAGATGTTTTGGTCTAGACCAACGTTTTGGTCAAGTTTCATCGAATTCTGAGACCGTTCAAAATTTAGCTGGTTTGCACGGGTTTATTAAAACAAGTTTGTTTTCCTTTTATACTAACCTGTTGTTATTATTACGATTAGCAAATTGACAACACAAATGCTTGGGTCTAGACCTGCGATTGGGTCAAGTTTCGTCGAACTATGAGAACGTTCATAAGTTAGCTATTTTACACGGTTTTATTAAAACAAGTGTGTTTCCCTTTTATATTAACTTGTAGTTATTATTACATTTAGGAAATTTAACACACAAATTCTTGGGTCTAGACCTACGATTGGATCAATTTTCATCGAATTCTGAGAATGCTCAAAATTTAGCTGTTTTGCACGGTTTTATTAAAGCAAGTTTGTTTTCCTTTTGTACTAACTTGTGGTTATTATTACGCTTACCAAATTTACCACAGATATTCTAGGGTCTAGACCAACGATTGGGTCAAGTTTCGTCGAATTTTGAGAATGTTCAAAAGTTAGCTGTTTTGGACGGTTTTATTGAAACAAGTTTTTTTTTCCTTTTTATACTAACTTGTAGTTATTATTACGCTTGGCAATTTTCTAATAAAAATGCTTGGGTCTAGACCTGGGATTGGGTCAACTTTCGTTGAATTCTGAGAACGTTCAAATATTAGTTGTTTTGCACGGTATTATTAAAACAAGTTTGTTTCCCTTTTACACTAACTTGTAGTTATTATTACGGTTAGAAAATTTACCACACAACGATCAGCCCAGAATGTACGAGGGGAGCTACTTGCGGTGTTGGGGTTTCAGGAAGGCCACTTACCGATGAGGTATTTGGGTCTACCATTGATCTCTTCTCGATTATCTATCGCCGACTGCCAACCATTACTGAGTAAGAACGATACACGTATCAATGGTTGGGAGGGATTGGCACTGTCATATGCCGGCAGGGTACAAATCATTAAGTCTGTTCTTGTGGCTATGGGTGTTTATTGGGCTTCGGCATTTATTTTGCCAAAAGGGGTCATTAAAGATATTGAGAAGCGATTGCGAGCTTTCTTATGGAGAGGTACCGGAAATAGTGGATACCCTAAAGTTGCGTGGAAGGAGATTTGCAAACCGAAGGAGGAGGGAGGGCTTGGCCTTAAGGATATGGGAACTCTTAATCGATCATTGATGTGCAAAAAGCTATGTGAAGTCATCCGATGTGATAGGACTTCTATCTGGGTCGAGTGGCTGCGGCATGGCAGACTTCGAGATGATTCGATATGGTCTATCCCGGAGAATCGTGGACCATGGGGATGGAGAAAAATGTTGAGGTTGAGAGGCTGGGTACGCTCAGTGGTGGAATATCGTATTGGTGATGGAAGTGATGTTTTCTTATGGAAGGATCCCTGGCATCACCTTGGACCCCTCCTTGACAGATTTTTGCGGGGACCAAACAGTCTGGGATTGCATGAGTCTACCATGTTAAGCTCGGTTATCTGTGAGGGCCATTGGCACTGGCCATTGATCACAGACATGGAATGCGTGGAGATTACACATGTGCTGCCTCAGATCCATGGGGGTACAGATCGTATTATATGGAAAGGTTCGAGTCGGAAACCCACTACCCAGGAGTTTTATCGGGCTATGATATCAGCAGGACCGAAAGTAGGTTGGATTTCACTACTTTTGGGTTCTTTAAAGATCCCGCGACATTTATTTATCCTTTGGCTAGCTATCCTGGAGAAGCTCGCAACGACGGATAAACCATGGCTCTCCCATCTAGGGTGCTGCGTGCTGTGCAATGAAGACATGGTGGAGTCACATAACCACCTGTTTTTCCACTGCAGATTTAGTAGGAGATGCCTCATTAGTATTCGGCGCATTGTACGATTCCAGTGGCCTAATAGGGATTGGGTCAGTGATGTTGAATGGGGAGCAAGAAAATGGCGTGGGAAGCACATCATCAATATATCCTACCGATGCCTGCTTGGATCGTGTGTATACCATATTTGGAGGGAGAGAAACCTGAGACGTTTTGAGCACGAGGAGAGACCCCCGAGCGTAGTGGACAACTTAATAGTAGAAGATGTTCGACAACGTATACTCAGTATTAAGCTTCCTAGATCAATTAGCACATGTGCCTTGTATAGACTGTGGCGTATCCCTTGGCCTGTCGAGGGAAGCGCCTAAAGAGGGACTCTGTTGTACTATATTTTCTTTTCTTAAATGAAAATTACACTTACCCAAAAAAAAAAAAAAATTTACCACACAATGCTTGGGTCTAGACCAACGTTTGAGACAGGTTTCGTCGAATTCTGAGAACGTTCAAAATTTAGTTGTTTTGCACGGCTTTATTAAAGCAAGTTTGTTTCTCTTTTATACTAACTTGTAGGTATTATTACGCTTAGAAAATTTACCACACATATTCTTGGATCTAGACCTACGATTGGATCAAGTTTTGTCGAATCCTGAGAACGTTCAAAAGTTAGCTGTTTTGCACGGTTTTATTAAAACAAGTTTGTTTCCCTTTTGTACTAACTTGTAGTTATTATTACGCATAGCAAATTTACAAGACAAATGCTTGGGTCTAGACCAATGTTTGGGTTAAGTTTCGTCGAATTCTGAGAAGGTTCAAAATTTAGTTGTTTTGCACGGTTTTATTAAAGCAAGTTTGTTTCACTTTTATACTAACTTGTAGTTATTATTACGTTTAGCAAATTTGCAACACAAATGCTTGGGTTTAGACCAACGGTTGGGTCAAGTTTCATTGAATTCAGTGTACGTTCAAAAGTTAACTGTTTTGCACGGTTTTATTAAAACAAGTTTGTTTCCCTTTTATACTAACTTGTAGTTATTATTATGCTTAGCAAATATACCACACAAATGCTTCGGTCTAGACCAACGTTTGGGACAGGTTTTGTTGAATTCTGAGAACGTTCAAAATTTATCTGTTTTGCACGATTTTATTAAAGCAAGTTTGTTTCCCTTTTATACTAACTTGTAGTTATTATTACGCTTAGCAAATGTATAACACAAATGCTTGGGTCTAGATCTATGTTGGGGTCAAGTTTCGTAAAATTTTGAGAACGTTCAAAATTTAGCTGTTTTGCACGATTTTATTAAAGCAATTTTGTTTCCCTTTTATACTAACTTGTAATTATAATTACGCTTAGAAATTTAACACACAAATTCTTGGATCTAGACCAACGTTTGGGTCAAGTTTCGTCGAATTCTGAGACCGTTCAAAATTTAGCTGTTTTGCACGGTTGTATTAAATCAAGTTTCCTTCCCTTTTATACTAACTTGTAGTCAGTATTACACTGGGCAAATTACAACATAGATGTTTTGGTCTAGACCAACGTTTTGGTCAAGTTTCATCGAATTCTGAGACCGTTCAAAATTTAGCTGGTTTGCACGGGTTTATTAAAACAAGTTTGTTTTCCTTTTATACTAACCTGTTGTTATTATTACGATTAGCAAATTGACAACACAAATGCTTGGGTCTAGACCTGCGATTGGGTCAAGTTTCGTCGAACTATGAGAACGTTCATAAGTTAGCTATTTTACACGGTTTTATTAAAACAAGTGTGTTTCCCTTTTATATTAACTTGTAGTTATTATTACATTTAGGAAATTTAACACACAAATTCTTGGGTCTAGACCTACGATTGGATCAATTTTCATCGAATTCTGAGAATGCTCAAAATTTAGCTGTTTTGCACGGTTTTATTAAAGCAAGTTTGTTTTCCTTTTGTACTAACTTGTGGTTATTATTACGCTTACCAAATTTACCACAGATATTCTAGGGTCTAGACCAACGATTGGGTCAAGTTTCGTCGAATTTTGAGAATGTTCAAAAGTTAGCTGTTTTGGACGGTTTTATTGAAACAAGTTTTTTTTTCCTTTTTATACTAACTTGTAGTTATTATTACGCTTGGCAATTTTCTAATAAAAATGCTTGGGTCTAGACCTGGGATTGGGTCAACTTTCGTTGAATTCTGAGAACGTTCAAATATTAGTTGTTTTGCACGGTATTATTAAAACAAGTTTGTTTCCCTTTTACACTAACTTGTAGTTATTATTACGGTTAGAAAATTTACCACACAACGATCAGCCCAGAATGTACGAGGGGAGCTACTTGCGGTGTTGGGGTTTCAGGAAGGCCACTTACCGATGAGGTATTTGGGTCTACCATTGATCTCTTCTCGATTATCTATCGCCGACTGCCAACCATTACTGAGTAAGAACGATACACGTATCAATGGTTGGGAGGGATTGGCACTGTCATATGCCGGCAGGGTACAAATCATTAAGTCTGTTCTTGTGGCTATGGGTGTTTATTGGGCTTCGGCATTTATTTTGCCAAAAGGGGTCATTAAAGATATTGAGAAGCGATTGCGAGCTTTCTTATGGAGAGGTACCGGAAATAGTGGATACCCTAAAGTTGCGTGGAAGGAGATTTGCAAACCGAAGGAGGAGGGAGGGCTTGGCCTTAAGGATATGGGAACTCTTAATCGATCATTGATGTGCAAAAAGCTATGTGAAGTCATCCGATGTGATAGGACTTCTATCTGGGTCGAGTGGCTGCGGCATGGCAGACTTCGAGATGATTCGATATGGTCTATCCCGGAGAATCGTGGACCATGGGGATGGAGAAAAATGTTGAGGTTGAGAGGCTGGGTACGCTCAGTGGTGGAATATCGTATTGGTGATGGAAGTGATGTTTTCTTATGGAAGGATCCCTGGCATCACCTTGGACCCCTCCTTGACAGATTTTTGCGGGGACCAAACAGTCTGGGATTGCATGAGTCTACCATGTTAAGCTCGGTTATCTGTGAGGGCCATTGGCACTGGCCATTGATCACAGACATGGAATGCGTGGAGATTACACATGTGCTGCCTCAGATCCATGGGGGTACAGATCGTATTATATGGAAAGGTTCGAGTCGGAAACCCACTACCCAGGAGTTTTATCGGGCTATGATATCAGCAGGACCGAAAGTAGGTTGGATTTCACTACTTTTGGGTTCTTTAAAGATCCCGCGACATTTATTTATCCTTTGGCTAGCTATCCTGGAGAAGCTCGCAACGACGGATAAACCATGGCTCTCCCATCTAGGGTGCTGCGTGCTGTGCAATGAAGACATGGTGGAGTCACATAACCACCTGTTTTTCCACTGCAGATTTAGTAGGAGATGCCTCATTAGTATTCGGCGCATTGTACGATTCCAGTGGCCTAATAGGGATTGGGTCAGTGATGTTGAATGGGGAGCAAGAAAATGGCGTGGGAAGCACATCATCAATATATCCTACCGATGCCTGCTTGGATCGTGTGTATACCATATTTGGAGGGAGAGAAACCTGAGACGTTTTGAGCACGAGGAGAGACCCCCGAGCGTAGTGGACAACTTAATAGTAGAAGATGTTCGACAACGTATACTCAGTATTAAGCTTCCTAGATCAATTAGCACATGTGCCTTGTATAGACTGTGGCGTATCCCTTGGCCTGTCGAGGGAAGCGCCTAAAGAGGGACTCTGTTGTACTATATTTTCTTTTCTTAAATGAAAATTACACTTACCCAAAAAAAAAAAAAAAATTTACCACACAATGCTTGGGTCTAGACCAACGTTTGAGACAGGTTTCGTCGAATTCTGAGAACGTTCAAAATTTAGTTGTTTTGCACGGCTTTATTAAAGCAAGTTTGTTTCTCTTTTATACTAACTTGTAGGTATTATTACGCTTAGAAAATTTACCACACATATTCTTGGATCTAGACCTACGATTGGATCAAGTTTTGTCGAATCCTGAGAACGTTCAAAAGTTAGCTGTTTTGCACGGTTTTATTAAAACAAGTTTGTTTCCCTTTTGTACTAACTTGTAGTTATTATTACGCATAGCAAATTTACAAGACAAATGCTTGGGTCTAGACCAATGTTTGGGTTAAGTTTCGTCGAATTCTGAGAAGGTTCAAAATTTAGTTGTTTTGCACGGTTTTATTAAAGCAAGTTTGTTTCACTTTTATACTAACTTGTAGTTATTATTACGTTTAGCAAATTTGCAACACAAATGCTTGGGTTTAGACCAACGGTTGGGTCAAGTTTCATTGAATTCAGTGTACGTTCAAAAGTTAACTGTTTTGCACGGTTTTATTAAAACAAGTTTGTTTCCCTTTTATACTAACTTGTAGTTATTATTATGCTTAGCAAATATACCACACAAATGCTTCGGTCTAGACCAACGTTTGGGACAGGTTTTGTTGAATTCTGAGAACGTTCAAAATTTATCTGTTTTGCACGATTTTATTAAAGCAAGTTTGTTTCCCTTTTATACTAACTTGTAGTTATTATTACGCTTAGCAAATGTATAACACAAATGCTTGGGTCTAGATCTATGTTGGGGTCAAGTTTCGTAAAATTTTGAGAACGTTCAAAATTTAGCTGTTTTGCACGGTTTTATTAAAGCAATTTTGTTTCCCTTTTATACTAACTTGTAATTATAATTACGCTTAGAAATTTAACACACAAATTCTTGGATCTAGACCAACGTTTGGGTCAAGTTTCGTCGAATTCTGAGACCGTTCAAAATTTAGCTGTTTTGCACGGTTGTATTAAATCAAGTTTCCTTCCCTTTTATACTAACTTGTAGTCAGTATTACACTGGGCAAATTACAACATAGATGTTTTGGTCTAGACCAACGTTTTGGTCAAGTTTCATCGAATTCTGAGACCGTTCAAAATTTAGCTGGTTTGCACGGGTTTATTAAAACAAGTTTGTTTTCCTTTTATACTAACCTGTTGTTATTATTACGATTAGCAAATTGACAACACAAATGCTTGGGTCTAGACCTGCGATTGGGTCAAGTTTCGTCGAACTATGAGAACGTTCATAAGTTAGCTATTTTACACGGTTTTATTAAAACAAGTGTGTTTCCCTTTTATATTAACTTGTAGTTATTATTACATTTAGGAAATTTAACACACAAATTCTTGGGTCTAGACCTACGATTGGATCAATTTTCATCGAATTCTGAGAATGCTCAAAATTTAGCTGTTTTGCACGGTTTTATTAAAGCAAGTTTGTTTTCCTTTTGTACTAACTTGTGGTTATTATTACGCTTAGCAAATTTACCACAGATATTCTAGGGTCTAGACCAACGATTGGGTCAAGTTTCGTCGAATTTTGAGAATGTTCAAAAGTTAGCTGTTTTGGACGGTTTTATTGAAACAAGTTTTTTTTTCCTTTTTATACTAACTTGTAGTTATTATTACGCTTGGCAATTTTCTAATAAAAATGCTTGGGTCTAGACCTGGGATTGGGTCAACTTTCGTTGAATTCTGAGAACGTTCAAATATTAGTTGTTTTGCACGGTATTATTAAAACAAGTTTGTTTCCCTTTTACACTAACTTGTAGTTATTATTACGGTTAGAAAATTTACCACACAACGATCAGCCCAGAATGTACGAGGGGAGCTACTTGCGGTGTTGGGGTTTCAGGAAGGCCACTTACCGATGAGGTATTTGGGTCTACCATTGATCTCTTCTCGATTATCTATCGCCGACTGCCAACCATTACTGAGTAAGAACGATACACGTATCAATGGTTGGGAGGGATTGGCACTGTCATATGCCGGCAGGGTACAAATCATTAAGTCTGTTCTTGTGGCTATGGGTGTTTATTGGGCTTCGGCATTTATTTTGCCAAAAGGGGTCATTAAAGATATTGAGAAGCGATTGCGAGCTTTCTTATGGAGAGGTACCGGAAATAGTGGATACCCTAAAGTTGCGTGGAAGGAGATTTGCAAACCGAAGGAGGAGGGAGGGCTTGGCCTTAAGGATATGGGAACTCTTAATCGATCATTGATGTGCAAAAAGCTATGTGAAGTCATCCGATGTGATAGGACTTCTATCTGGGTCGAGTGGCTGCGGCATGGCAGACTTCGAGATGATTCGATATGGTCTATCCCGGAGAATCGTGGACCATGGGGATGGAGAAAAATGTTGAGGTTGAGAGGCTGGGTACGCTCAGTGGTGGAATATCGTATTGGTGATGGAAGTGATGTTTTCTTATGGAAGGATCCCTGGCATCACCTTGGACCCCTCCTTGACAGATTTCTGCGGGGACCAAACAGTCTGGGATTGCATGAGTCTACCATGTTAAGCTCGGTTATCTGTGAGGGCCATTGGCACTGGCCATTGATCACAGACATGGAATGCGTGGAGATTACACATGTGCTGCCTCAGATCCATGGGGGTACAGATCGTATTATATGGAAAGGTTCGAGTCGGAAACCCACTACCCAGGAGTTTTATCGGGCTATGATATCAGCAGGACCGAAAGTAGGTTGGATTTCACTACTTTTGGGTTCTTTAAAGATCCCGCGACATTTATTTATCCTTTGGCTAGCTATCCTGGAGAAGCTCGCAACGACGGATAAACCATGGCTCTCCCATCTAGGGTGCTGCGTGCTGTGCAATGAAGACATGGTGGAGTCACATAACCACCTGTTTTTCCACTGCAGATTTAGTAGGAGATGCCTCATTAGTATTCGGCGCATTGTACGATTCCAGTGGCCTAATAGGGATTGGGTCAGTGATGTTGAATGGGGAGCAAGAAAATGGCGTGGGAAGCACATCATCAATATATCCTACCGATGCCTGCTTGGATCGTGTGTATACCATATTTGGAGGGAGAGAAACCTGAGACGTTTTGAGCACGAGGAGAGACCCCCGAGCGTAGTGGACAACTTAATAGTAGAAGATGTTCGACAACGTATACTCAGTATTAAGCTTCCTAGATCAATTAGCACATGTGCCTTGTATAGACTGTGGCGTATCCCTTGGCCTGTCGAGGGAAGCGCCTAAAGAGGGACTCTGTTGTACTATATTTTCTTTTCTTAAATGAAAATTACACTTACCCAAAAAAAAAAAAAAAATTTACCACACAATGCTTGGGTCTAGACCAACGTTTGAGACAGGTTTCGTCGAATTCTGAGAACGTTCAAAATTTAGTTGTTTTGCACGGCTTTATTAAAGCAAGTTTGTTTCTCTTTTATACTAACTTGTAGGTATTATTACGCTTAGAAAATTTACCACACATATTCTTGGATCTAGACCTACGATTGGATCAAGTTTTGTCGAATCCTGAGAACGTTCAAAAGTTAGCTGTTTTGCACGGTTTTATTAAAACAAGTTTGTTTCCCTTTTGTACTAACTTGTAGTTATTATTACGCATAGCAAATTTACAAGACAAATGCTTGGGTCTAGACCAATGTTTGGGTTAAGTTTCGTCGAATTCTGAGAAGGTTCAAAATTTAGTTGTTTTGCACGGTTTTATTAAAGCAAGTTTGTTTCACTTTTATACTAACTTGTAGTTATTATTACGTTTAGCAAATTTGCAACACAAATGCTTGGGTTTAGACCAACGGTTGGGTCAAGTTTCATTGAATTCAGTGTACGTTCAAAAGTTAACTGTTTTGCACGGTTTTATTAAAACAAGTTTGTTTCCCTTTTATACTAACTTGTAGTTATTATTATGCTTAGCAAATATACCACACAAATGCTTCGGTCTAGACCAACGTTTGGGACAGGTTTTGTTGAATTCTGAGAACGTTCAAAATTTATCTGTTTTGCACGATTTTATTAAAGCAAGTTTGTTTCCCTTTTATACTAACTTGTAGTTATTATTACGCTTAGCAAATGTATAACACAAATGCTTGGGTCTAGATCTATGTTGGGGTCAAGTTTCGTAAAATTTTGAGAACGTTCAAAATTTAGCTGTTTTGCACGGTTTTATTAAAGCAATTTTGTTTCCCTTTTATACTAACTTGTAATTATAATTACGCTTAGAAATTTAACACACAAATTCTTGGATCTAGACCAACGTTTGGGTCAAGTTTCGTCGAATTCTGAGACCGTTCAAAATTTAGCTGTTTTGCACGGTTGTATTAAATCAAGTTTCCTTCCCTTTTATACTAACTTGTAGTCAGTATTACACTGGGCAAATTACAACATAGATGTTTTGGTCTAGACCAACGTTTTGGTCAAGTTTCATCGAATTCTGAGACCGTTCAAAATTTAGCTGGTTTGCACGGGTTTATTAAAACAAGTTTGTTTTCCTTTTATACTAACCTGTTGTTATTATTACGATTAGCAAATTGACAACACAAATGCTTGGGTCTAGACCTGCGATTGGGTCAAGTTTCGTCGAACTATGAGAACGTTCATAAGTTAGCTATTTTACACGGTTTTATTAAAACAAGTGTGTTTCCCTTTTATATTAACTTGTAGTTATTATTACATTTAGGAAATTTAACACACAAATTCTTGGGTCTAGACCTACGATTGGATCAATTTTCATCGAATTCTGAGAATGCTCAAAATTTAGCTGTTTTGCACGGTTTTATTAAAGCAAGTTTGTTTTCCTTTTGTACTAACTTGTGGTTATTATTACGCTTACCAAATTTACCACAGATATTCTAGGGTCTAGACCAACGATTGGGTCAAGTTTCGTCGAATTTTGAGAATGTTCAAAAGTTAGCTGTTTTGGACGGTTTTATTGAAACAAGTTTTTTTTTCCTTTTTATACTAACTTGTAGTTATTATTACGCTTGGCAATTTTCTAATAAAAATGCTTGGGTCTAGACCTGGGATTGGGTCAACTTTCGTTGAATTCTGAGAACGTTCAAATATTAGTTGTTTTGCACGGTATTATTAAAACAAGTTTGTTTCCCTTTTACACTAACTTGTAGTTATTATTACGGTTAGAAAATTTACCACACAACGATCAGCCCAGAATGTACGAGGGGAGCTACTTGCGGTGTTGGGGTTTCAGGAAGGCCACTTACCGATGAGGTATTTGGGTCTACCATTGATCTCTTCTCGATTATCTATCGCCGACTGCCAACCATTACTGAGTAAGAACGATACACGTATCAATGGTTGGGAGGGATTGGCACTGTCATATGCCGGCAGGGTACAAATCATTAAGTCTGTTCTTGTGGCTATGGGTGTTTATTGGGCTTCGGCATTTATTTTGCCAAAAGGGGTCATTAAAGATATTGAGAAGCGATTGCGAGCTTTCTTATGGAGAGGTACCGGAAATAGTGGATACCCTAAAGTTGCGTGGAAGGAGATTTGCAAACCGAAGGAGGAGGGAGGGCTTGGCCTTAAGGATATGGGAACTCTTAATCGATCATTGATGTGCAAAAAGCTATGTGAAGTCATCCGATGTGATAGGACTTCTATCTGGGTCGAGTGGCTGCGGCATGGCAGACTTCGAGATGATTCGATATGGTCTATCCCGGAGAATCGTGGACCATGGGGATGGAGAAAAATGTTGAGGTTGAGAGGCTGGGTACGCTCAGTGGTGGAATATCGTATTGGTGATGGAAGTGATGTTTTCTTATGGAAGGATCCCTGGCATCACCTTGGACCCCTCCTTGACAGATTTCTGCGGGGACCAAACAGTCTGGGATTGCATGAGTCTACCATGTTAAGCTCGGTTATCTGTGAGGGCCATTGGCACTGGCCATTGATCACAGACATGGAATGCGTGGAGATTACACATGTGCTGCCTCAGATCCATGGGGGTACAGATCGTATTATATGGAAAGGTTCGAGTCGGAAACCCACTACCCAGGAGTTTTATCGGGCTATGATATCAGCAGGACCGAAAGTAGGTTGGATTTCACTACTTTTGGGTTCTTTAAAGATCCCGCGACATTTATTTATCCTTTGGCTAGCTATCCTGGAGAAGCTCGCAACGACGGATAAACCATGGCTCTCCCATCTAGGGTGCTGCGTGCTGTGCAATGAAGACATGGTGGAGTCACATAACCACCTGTTTTTCCACTGCAGATTTAGTAGGAGATGCCTCATTAGTATTCGGCGCATTGTACGATTCCAGTGGCCTAATAGGGATTGGGTCAGTGATGTTGAATGGGGAGCAAGAAAATGGCGTGGGAAGCACATCATCAATATATCCTACCGATGCCTGCTTGGATCGTGTGTATACCATATTTGGAGGGAGAGAAACCTGAGACGTTTTGAGCACGAGGAGAGACCCCCGAGCGTAGTGGACAACTTAATAGTAGAAGATGTTCGACAACGTATACTCAGTATTAAGCTTCCTAGATCAATTAGCACATGTGCCTTGTATAGACTGTGGCGTATCCCTTGGCCTGTCGAGGGAAGCGCCTAAAGAGGGACTCTGTTGTACTATATTTTCTTTTCTTAAATGAAAATTACACTTACCCAAAAAAAAAAAAAAAATTTACCACACAATGCTTGGGTCTAGACCAACGTTTGAGACAGGTTTCGTCGAATTCTGAGAACGTTCAAAATTTAGTTGTTTTGCACGGCTTTATTAAAGCAAGTTTGTTTCTCTTTTATACTAACTTGTAGGTATTATTACGCTTAGAAAATTTACCACACATATTCTTGGATCTAGACCTACGATTGGATCAAGTTTTGT
Organism: Sesamum indicum; assembly: GCF_026168435.1. Lineage (NCBI taxonomy): Eukaryota > Viridiplantae > Streptophyta > Magnoliopsida > Lamiales > Pedaliaceae > Sesamum > Sesamum indicum. Next base: position 11,467,374 of record NC_142664.1, on the reverse strand, counting down.
CGAATCCTGAGAACGTTCAAAAGTTAGCTGTTTTGCACGGTTTTATTAAAACAAGTTTGTTTCCCTTTTGTACTAACTTGTAGTTATTATTACGCATAGCAAATTTACAAGACAAATGCTTGGGTCTAGACCAATGTTTGGGTTAAGTTTCGTCGAATTCTGAGAAGGTTCAAAATTTAGTTGTTTTGCACGGTTTTATTAAAGCAAGTTTGTTTCACTTTTATACTAACTTGTAGTTATTATTACGTTTAGCAAATTTGCAACACAAATGCTTGGGTTTAGACCAACGGTTGGGTCAAGTTTCATTGAATTCAGTGTACGTTCAAAAGTTAACTGTTTTGCACGGTTTTATTAAAACAAGTTTGTTTCCCTTTTATACTAACTTGTAGTTATTATTATGCTTAGCAAATATACCACACAAATGCTTCGGTCTAGACCAACGTTTGGGACAGGTTTTGTTGAATTCTGAGAACGTTCAAAATTTATCTGTTTTGCACGATTTTATTAAAGCAAGTTTGTTTCCCTTTTATACTAACTTGTAGTTATTATTACGCTTAGCAAATGTATAACACAAATGCTTGGGTCTAGATCTATGTTGGGGTCAAGTTTCGTAAAATTTTGAGAACGTTCAAAATTTAGCTGTTTTGCACGGTTTTATTAAAGCAATTTTGTTTCCCTTTTATACTAACTTGTAATTATAATTACGCTTAGAAATTTAACACACAAATTCTTGGATCTAGACCAACGTTTGGGTCAAGTTTCGTCGAATTCTGAGACCGTTCAAAATTTAGCTGTTTTGCACGGTTGTATTAAATCAAGTTTCCTTCCCTTTTATACTAACTTGTAGTCAGTATTACACTGGGCAAATTACAACATAGATGTTTTGGTCTAGACCAACGTTTTGGTCAAGTTTCATCGAATTCTGAGACCGTTCAAAATTTAGCTGGTTTGCACGGGTTTATTAAAACAAGTTTGTTTTCCTTTTATACTAACCTGTTGTTATTATTACGATTAGCAAATTGACAACACAAATGCTTGGGTCTAGACCTGCGATTGGGTCAAGTTTCGTCGAACTATGAGAACGTTCATAAGTTAGCTATTTTACACGGTTTTATTAAAACAAGTGTGTTTCCCTTTTATATTAACTTGTAGTTATTATTACATTTAGGAAATTTAACACACAAATTCTTGGGTCTAGACCTACGATTGGATCAATTTTCATCGAATTCTGAGAATGCTCAAAATTTAGCTGTTTTGCACGGTTTTATTAAAGCAAGTTTGTTTTCCTTTTGTACTAACTTGTGGTTATTATTACGCTTACCAAATTTACCACAGATATTCTAGGGTCTAGACCAACGATTGGGTCAAGTTTCGTCGAATTTTGAGAATGTTCAAAAGTTAGCTGTTTTGGACGGTTTTATTGAAACAAGTTTTTTTTTCCTTTTTATACTAACTTGTAGTTATTATTACGCTTGGCAATTTTCTAATAAAAATGCTTGGGTCTAGACCTGGGATTGGGTCAACTTTCGTTGAATTCTGAGAACGTTCAAATATTAGTTGTTTTGCACGGTATTATTAAAACAAGTTTGTTTCCCTTTTACACTAACTTGTAGTTATTATTACGGTTAGAAAATTTACCACACAACGATCAGCCCAGAATGTACGAGGGGAGCTACTTGCGGTGTTGGGGTTTCAGGAAGGCCACTTACCGATGAGGTATTTGGGTCTACCATTGATCTCTTCTCGATTATCTATCGCCGACTGCCAACCATTACTGAGTAAGAACGATACACGTATCAATGGTTGGGAGGGATTGGCACTGTCATATGCCGGCAGGGTACAAATCATTAAGTCTGTTCTTGTGGCTATGGGTGTTTATTGGGCTTCGGCATTTATTTTGCCAAAAGGGGTCATTAAAGATATTGAGAAGCGATTGCGAGCTTTCTTATGGAGAGGTACCGGAAATAGTGGATACCCTAAAGTTGCGTGGAAGGAGATTTGCAAACCGAAGGAGGAGGGAGGGCTTGGCCTTAAGGATATGGGAACTCTTAATCGATCATTGATGTGCAAAAAGCTATGTGAAGTCATCCGATGTGATAGGACTTCTATCTGGGTCGAGTGGCTGCGGCATGGCAGACTTCGAGATGATTCGATATGGTCTATCCCGGAGAATCGTGGACCATGGGGATGGAGAAAAATGTTGAGGTTGAGAGGCTGGGTACGCTCAGTGGTGGAATATCGTATTGGTGATGGAAGTGATGTTTTCTTATGGAAGGATCCCTGGCATCACCTTGGACCCCTCCTTGACAGATTTCTGCGGGGACCAAACAGTCTGGGATTGCATGAGTCTACCATGTTAAGCTCGGTTATCTGTGAGGGCCATTGGCACTGGCCATTGATCACAGACATGGAATGCGTGGAGATTACACATGTGCTGCCTCAGATCCATGGGGGTACAGATCGTATTATATGGAAAGGTTCGAGTCGGAAACCCACTACCCAGGAGTTTTATCGGGCTATGATATCAGCAGGACCGAAAGTAGGTTGGATTTCACTACTTTTGGGTTCTTTAAAGATCCCGCGACATTTATTTATCCTTTGGCTAGCTATCCTGGAGAAGCTCGCAACGACGGATAAACCATGGCTCTCCCATCTAGGGTGCTGCGTGCTGTGCAATGAAGACATGGTGGAGTCACATAACCACCTGTTTTTCCACTGCAGATTTAGTAGGAGATGCCTCATTAGTATTCGGCGCATTGTACGATTCCAGTGGCCTAATAGGGATTGGGTCAGTGATGTTGAATGGGGAGCAAGAAAATGGCGTGGGAAGCACATCATCAATATATCCTACCGATGCCTGCTTGGATCGTGTGTATACCATATTTGGAGGGAGAGAAACCTGAGACGTTTTGAGCACGAGGAGAGACCCCCGAGCGTAGTGGACAACTTAATAGTAGAAGATGTTCGACAACGTATACTCAGTATTAAGCTTCCTAGATCAATTAGCACATGTGCCTTGTATAGACTGTGGCGTATCCCTTGGCCTGTCGAGGGAAGCGCCTAAAGAGGGACTCTGTTGTACTATATTTTCTTTTCTTAAATGAAAATTACACTTACCCAAAAAAAAAAAAAAAATTTACCACACAATGCTTGGGTCTAGACCAACGTTTGAGACAGGTTTCGTCGAATTCTGAGAACGTTCAAAATTTAGTTGTTTTGCACGGCTTTATTAAAGCAAGTTTGTTTCTCTTTTATACTAACTTGTAGGTATTATTACGCTTAGAAAATTTACCACACATATTCTTGGATCTAGACCTACGATTGGATCAAGTTTTGTCGAATCCTGAGAACGTTCAAAAGTTAGCTGTTTTGCACGGTTTTATTAAAACAAGTTTGTTTCCCTTTTGTACTAACTTGTAGTTATTATTACGCATAGCAAATTTACAAGACAAATGCTTGGGTCTAGACCAATGTTTGGGTTAAGTTTCGTCGAATTCTGAGAAGGTTCAAAATTTAGTTGTTTTGCACGGTTTTATTAAAGCAAGTTTGTTTCACTTTTATACTAACTTGTAGTTATTATTACGTTTAGCAAATTTGCAACACAAATGCTTGGGTTTAGACCAACGGTTGGGTCAAGTTTCATTGAATTCAGTGTACGTTCAAAAGTTAACTGTTTTGCACGGTTTTATTAAAACAAGTTTGTTTCCCTTTTATACTAACTTGTAGTTATTATTATGCTTAGCAAATATACCACACAAATGCTTCGGTCTAGACCAACGTTTGGGACAGGTTTTGTTGAATTCTGAGAACGTTCAAAATTTATCTGTTTTGCACGATTTTATTAAAGCAAGTTTGTTTCCCTTTTATACTAACTTGTAGTTATTATTACGCTTAGCAAATGTATAACACAAATGCTTGGGTCTAGATCTATGTTGGGGTCAAGTTTCGTAAAATTTTGAGAACGTTCAAAATTTAGCTGTTTTGCACGGTTTTATTAAAGCAATTTTGTTTCCCTTTTATACTAACTTGTAATTATAATTACGCTTAGAAATTTAACACACAAATTCTTGGATCTAGACCAACGTTTGGGTCAAGTTTCGTCGAATTCTGAGACCGTTCAAAATTTAGCTGTTTTGCACGGTTGTATTAAATCAAGTTTCCTTCCCTTTTATACTAACTTGTAGTCAGTATTACACTGGGCAAATTACAACATAGATGTTTTGGTCTAGACCAACGTTTTGGTCAAGTTTCATCGAATTCTGAGACCGTTCAAAATTTAGCTGGTTTGCACGGGTTTATTAAAACAAGTTTGTTTTCCTTTTATACTAACCTGTTGTTATTATTACGATTAGCAAATTGACAACACAAATGCTTGGGTCTAGACCTGCGATTGGGTCAAGTTTCGTCGAACTATGAGAACGTTCATAAGTTAGCTATTTTACACGGTTTTATTAAAACAAGTGTGTTTCCCTTTTATATTAACTTGTAGTTATTATTACATTTAGGAAATTTAACACACAAATTCTTGGGTCTAGACCTACGATTGGATCAATTTTCATCGAATTCTGAGAATGCTCAAAATTTAGCTGTTTTGCACGGTTTTATTAAAGCAAGTTTGTTTTCCTTTTGTACTAACTTGTGGTTATTATTACGCTTAGCAAATTTACCACAGATATTCTAGGGTCTAGACCAACGATTGGGTCAAGTTTCGTCGAATTTTGAGAATGTTCAAAAGTTAGCTGTTTTGGACGGTTTTATTGAAACAAGTTTTTTTTTCCTTTTTATACTAACTTGTAGTTATTATTACGCTTGGCAATTTTCTAATAAAAATGCTTGGGTCTAGACCTGGGATTGGGTCAACTTTCGTTGAATTCTGAGAACGTTCAAATATTAGTTGTTTTGCACGGTATTATTAAAACAAGTTTGTTTCCCTTTTACACTAACTTGTAGTTATTATTACGGTTAGAAAATTTACCACACAACGATCAGCCCAGAATGTACGAGGGGAGCTACTTGCGGTGTTGGGGTTTCAGGAAGGCCACTTACCGATGAGGTATTTGGGTCTACCATTGATCTCTTCTCGATTATCTATCGCCGACTGCCAACCATTACTGAGTAAGAATGATACACGTATCAATGGTTGGGAGGGATTGGCACTGTCATATGCCGGCAGGGTACAAATCATTAAGTCTGTTCTTGTGGCTATGGGTGTTTATTGGGCTTCGGCATTTATTTTGCCAAAAGGGGTCATTAAAGATATTGAGAAGCGATTGCGAGCTTTCTTATGGAGAGGTACCGGAAATAGTGGATACCCTAAAGTTGCGTGGAAGGAGATTTGCAAACCGAAGGAGGAGGGAGGGCTTGGCCTTAAGGATATGGGAACTCTTAATCGATCATTGATGTGCAAAAAGCTATGTGAAGTCATCCGATGTGATAGGACTTCTATCTGGGTCGAGTGGCTGCGGCATGGCAGACTTCGAGATGATTCGATATGGTCTATCCCGGAGAATCGTGGACCATGGGGATGGAGAAAAATGTTGAGGTTGAGAGGCTGGGTACGCTCAGTGGTGGAATATCGTATTGGTGATGGAAGTGATGTTTTCTTATGGAAGGATCCCTGGCATCACCTTGGACCCCTCCTTGACAGATATCTGCGGGGACCAAACAGTCTGGGATTGCATGAGTCTACCATGTTAAGCTCGGTTATCTGTGAGGGCCATTGGCACTGGCCATTGATCACAGACATGGAATGCGTGGAGATTACACATGTGCTGCCTCAGATCCATGGGGGTACAGATCGTATTATATGGAAAGGTTCGAGTCGGAAACCCACTACCCAGGAGTTTTATCGGGCTATGATATCAGCAGGACCGAAAGTAGGTTGGATTTCACTACTTTTGGGTTCTTTAAAGATCCCGCGACATTTATTTATCCTTTGGCTAGCTATCCTGGAGAAGCTCGCAACGACGGATAAACCATGGCTCTCCCATCTAGGGTGCTGCGTGCTGTGCAATGAAGACATGGTGGAGTCACATAACCACCTGTTTTTCCACTGCAGATTTAGTAGGAGATGCCTCATTAGTATTCGGCGCATTGTACGATTCCAGTGGCCTAATAGGGATTGGGTCAGTGATGTTGAATGGGGAGCAAGAAAATGGCGTGGGAAGCACATCATCAATATATCCTACCGATGCCTGCTTGGATCGTGTGTATACCATATTTGGAGGGAGAGAAACCTGAGACGTTTTGAGCACGAGGAGAGACCCCCGAGCGTAGTGGACAACTTAATAGTAGAAGATGTTCGACAACGTATACTCAGTATTAAGCTTCCTAGATCAATTAGCACATGTGCCTTGTATAGACTGTGGCGTATCCCTTGGCCTGTCGAGGGAAGCGCCTAAAGAGGGACTCTGTTGTACTATATTTTCTTTTCTTAAATGAAAATTACACTTACCCAAAAAAAAAAAAAAAATTTACCACACAATGCTTGGGTCTAGACCAACGTTTGAGACAGGTTTCGTCGAATTCTGAGAACGTTCAAAATTTAGTTGTTTTGCACGGCTTTATTAAAGCAAGTTTGTTTCTCTTTTATACTAACTTGTAGGTATTATTACGCTTAGAAAATTTACCACACATATTCTTGGATCTAGACCTACGATTGGATCAAGTTTTGTCGAATCCTGAGAACGTTCAAAAGTTAGCTGTTTTGCACGGTTTTATTAAAACAAGTTTGTTTCCCTTTTGTACTAACTTGTAGTTATTATTACGCATAGCAAATTTACAAGACAAATGCTTGGGTCTAGACCAATGTTTGGGTTAAGTTTCGTCGAATTCTGAGAAGGTTCAAAATTTAGTTGTTTTGCACGGTTTTATTAAAGCAAGTTTGTTTCACTTTTATACTAACTTGTAGTTATTATTACGTTTAGCAAATTTGCAACACAAATGCTTGGGTTTAGACCAACGGTTGGGTCAAGTTTCATTGAATTCAGTGTACGTTCAAAAGTTAACTGTTTTGCACGGTTTTATTAAAACAAGTTTGTTTCCCTTTTATACTAACTTGTAGTTATTATTATGCTTAGCAAATATACCACACAAATGCTTCGGTCTAGACCAACGTTTGGGACAGGTTTTGTTGAATTCTGAGAACGTTCAAAATTTATCTGTTTTGCACGATTTTATTAAAGCAAGTTTGTTTCCCTTTTATACTAACTTGTAGTTATTATTACGCTTAGCAAATGTATAACACAAATGCTTGGGTCTAGATCTATGTTGGGGTCAAGTTTCGTAAAATTTTGAGAACGTTCAAAATTTAGCTGTTTTGCACGGTTTTATTAAAGCAATTTTGTTTCCCTTTTATACTAACTTGTAATTATAATTACGCTTAGAAATTTAACACACAAATTCTTGGATCTAGACCAACGTTTGGGTCAAGTTTCGTCGAATTCTGAGACCGTTCAAAATTTAGCTGTTTTGCACGGTTGTATTAAATCAAGTTTCCTTCCCTTTTATACTAACTTGTAGTCAGTATTACACTGGGCAAATTACAACATAGATGTTTTGGTCTAGACCAACGTTTTGGTCAAGTTTCATCGAATTCTGAGACCGTTCAAAATTTAGCTGGTTTGCACGGGTTTATTAAAACAAGTTTGTTTTCCTTTTATACTAACCTGTTGTTATTATTACGATTAGCAAATTGACAACACAAATGCTTGGGTCTAGACCTGCGATTGGGTCAAGTTTCGTCGAACTATGAGAACGTTCATAAGTTAGCTATTTTACACGGTTTTATTAAAACAAGTGTGTTTCCCTTTTATATTAACTTGTAGTTATTATTACATTTAGGAAATTTAACACACAAATTCTTGGGTCTAGACCTACGATTGGATCAATTTTCATCGAATTCTGAGAATGCTCAAAATTTAGCTGTTTTGCACGGTTTTATTAAAGCAAGTTTGTTTTCCTTTTGTACTAACTTGTGGTTATTATTACGCTTAGCAAATTTACCACAGATATTCTAGGGTCTAGACCAACGATTGGGTCAAGTTTCGTCGAATTTTGAGAATGTTCAAAAGTTAGCTGTTTTGGACGGTTTTATTGAAACAAGTTTTTTTTTCCTTTTTATACTAACTTGTAGTTATTATTACGCTTGGCAATTTTCTAATAAAAATGCTTGGGTCTAGACCTGGGATTGGGTCAACTTTCGTTGAATTCTGAGAACGTTCAAATATTAGTTGTTTTGCACGGTATTATTAAAACAAGTTTGTTTCCCTTTTACACTAACTTGTAGTTATTATTACGGTTAGAAAATTTACCACACAACGATCAGCCCAGAATGTACGAGGGGAGCTACTTGCGGTGTTGGGGTTTCAGGAAGGCCACTTACCGATGAGGTATTTGGGTCTACCATTGATCTCTTCTCGATTATCTATCGCCGACTGCCAACCATTACTGAGTAAGAACGATACACGTATCAATGGTTGGGAGGGATTGGCACTGTCATATGCCGGCAGGGTACAAATCATTAAGTCTGTTCTTGTGGCTATGGGTGTTTATTGGGCTTCGGCATTTATTTTGCCAAAAGGGGTCATTAAAGATATTGAGAAGCGATTGCGAGCTTTCTTATGGAGAGGTACCGGAAATAGTGGATACCCTAAAGTTGCGTGGAAGGAGATTTGCAAACCGAAGGAGGAGGGAGGGCTTGGCCTTAAGGATATGGGAACTCTTAATCGATCATTGATGTGCAAAAAGCTATGTGAAGTCATCCGATGTGATAGGACTTCTATCTGGGTCGAGTGGCTGCGGCATGGCAGACTTCGAGATGATTCGATATGGTCTATCCCGGAGAATCGTGGACCATGGGGATGGAGAAAAATGTTGAGGTTGAGAGGCTGGGTACGCTCAGTGGTGGAATATCGTATTGGTGATGGAAGTGATTTTTTCTTATGGAAGGATCCCTGGCATCACCTTGGACCCCTCCTTGACAGATTTCTGCGGGGACCAAACAGTCTGGGATTGCATGAGTCTACCATGTTAAGCTCGGTTATCTGTGAGGGCCATTGGCACTGGCCATTGATCACAGACATGGAATGCGTGGAGATTACACATGTGCTGCCTCAGATCCATGGGGGTACAGATCGTATTATATGGAAAGGTTCGAGTCGGAAACCCACTACCCAGGAGTTTTATCGGGCTATGATATCAGCAGGACCGAAAGTAGGTTGGATTTCACTACTTTTGGGTTCTTTAAAGATCCCGCGACATTTATTTATCCTTTGGCTAGCTATCCTGGAGAAGCTCGCAACGACGGATAAACCATGGCTCTCCCATCTAGGGTGCTGCGTGCTGTGCAATGAAGACATGGTGGAGTCACATAACCACCTGTTTTTCCACTGCAGATTTAGTAGGAGATGCCTCATTAGTATTCGGCGCATTGTACGATTCCAGTGGCCTAATAGGGATTGGGTCAGTGATGTTGAATGGGGAGCAAGAAAATGGCGTGGGAAGCACATCATCAATATATCCTACCGATGCCTGCTTGGATCGTGTGTATACCATATTTGGAGGGAGAGAAACCTGAGACGTTTTGAGCACGAGGAGAGACCCCCGAGCGTAGTGGACAACTTAATAGTAGAAGATGTTCGACAACGTATACTCAGTATTAAGCTTCCTAGATCAATTAGCACATGTGCCTTGTATAGACTGTGGCGTATCCCTTGGCCTGTCGAGGGAAGCGCCTAAAGAGGGACTCTGTTGTACTATATTTTCTTTTCTTAAATGAAAATTACACTTACCCAAAAAAAAAAAAAAATTTACCACACAATGCTTGGGTCTAGACCAACGTTTGAGACAGGTTTCGTCGAATTCTGAGAACGTTCAAAATTTAGTTGTTTTGCACGGCTTTATTAAAGCAAGTTTGTTTCTCTTTTATACTAACTTGTAGGTATTATTACGCTTAGAAAATTTACCACACATATTCTTGGATCTAGACCTACGATTGGATCAAGTTTTGTCGAATCCTGAGAACGTTCAAAAGTTAGCTGTTTTGCACGGTTTTATTAAAACAAGTTTGTTTCCCTTTTGTACTAACTTGTAGTTATTATTACGCATAGCAAATTTACAAGACAAATGCTTGGGTCTAGACCAATGTTTGGGTTAAGTTTCGTCGAATTCTGAGAAGGTTCAAAATTTAGTTGTTTTGCACGGTTTTATTAAAGCAAGTTTGTTTCACTTTTATACTAACTTGTAGTTATTATTACGTTTAGCAAATTTGCAACACAAATGCTTGGGTTTAGACCAACGGTTGGGTCAAGTTTCATTGAATTCAGTGTACGTTCAAAAGTTAACTGTTTTGCACGGTTTTATTAAAACAAGTTTGTTTCCCTTTTATACTAACTTGTAGTTATTATTATGCTTAGCAAATATACCACACAAATGCTTCGGTCTAGACCAACGTTTGGGACAGGTTTTGTTGAATTCTGAGAACGTTCAAAATTTATCTGTTTTGCACGATTTTATTAAAGCAAGTTTGTTTCCCTTTTATACTAACTTGTAGTTATTATTACGCTTAGCAAATGTATAACACAAATGCTTGGGTCTAGATCTATGTTGGGGTCAAGTTTCGTAAAATTTTGAGAACGTTCAAAATTTAGCTGTTTTGCACGGTTTTATTAAAGCAATTTTGTTTCCCTTTTATACTAACTTGTAATTATAATTACGCTTAGAAATTTAACACACAAATTCTTGGATCTAGACCAACGTTTGGGTCAAGTTTCGTCGAATTCTGAGACCGTTCAAAATTTAGCTGTTTTGCACGGTTGTATTAAATCAAGTTTCCTTCCCTTTTATACTAACTTGTAGTCAGTATTACACTGGGCAAATTACAACATAGATGTTTTGGTCTAGACCAACGTTTTGGTCAAGTTTCATCGAATTCTGAGACCGTTCAAAATTTAGCTGGTTTGCACGGGTTTATTAAAACAAGTTTGTTTTCCTTTTATACTAACCTGTTGTTATTATTACGATTAGCAAATTGACAACACAAATGCTTGGGTCTAGACCTGCGATTGGGTCAAGTTTCGTCGAACTATGAGAACGTTCATAAGTTAGCTATTTTACACGGTTTTATTAAAACAAGTGTGTTTCCCTTTTATATTAACTTGTAGTTATTATTACATTTAGGAAATTTAACACACAAATTCTTGGGTCTAGACCTACGATTGGATCAATTTTCATCGAATTCTGAGAATGCTCAAAATTTAGCTGTTTTGCACGGTTTTATTAAAGCAAGTTTGTTTTCCTTTTGTACTAACTTGTGGTTATTATTACGCTTAGCAAATTTACCACAGATATTCTAGGGTCTAGACCAACGATTGGGTCAAGTTTCGTCGAATTTTGAGAATGTTCAAAAGTTAGCTGTTTTGGACGGTTTTATTGAAACAAGTTTTTTTTTCCTTTTTATACTAACTTGTAGTTATTATTACGCTTGGCAATTTTCTAATAAAAATGCTTGGGTCTAGACCTGGGATTGGGTCAACTTTCGTTGAATTCTGAGAACGTTCAAATATTAGTTGTTTTGCACGGTATTATTAAAACAAGTTTGTTTCCCTTTTACACTAACTTGTAGTTATTATTACGGTTAGAAAATTTACCACACAACGATCAGCCCAGAATGTACGAGGGGAGCTACTTGCGGTGTTGGGGTTTCAGGAAGGCCACTTACCGATGAGGTATTTGGGTCTACCATTGATCTCTTCTCGATTATCTATCGCCGACTGCCAACCATTACTGAGTAAGAACGATACACGTATCAATGGTTGGGAGGGATTGGCACTGTCATATGCCGGCAGGGTACAAATCATTAAGTCTGTTCTTGTGGCTATGGGTGTTTATTGGGCTTCGGCATTTATTTTGCCAAAAGGGGTCATTAAAGATATTGAGAAGCGATTGCGAGCTTTCTTATGGAGAGGTACCGGAAATAGTGGATACCCTAAAGTTGCGTGGAAGGAGATTTGCAAACCGAAGGAGGAGGGAGGGCTTGGCCTTAAGGATATGGGAACTCTTAATCGATCATTGATGTGCAAAAAGCTATGTGAAGTCATCCGATGTGATAGGACTTCTATCTGGGTCGAGTGGCTGCGGCATGGCAGACTTCGAGATGATTCGATATGGTCTATCCCGGAGAATCGTGGACCATGGGGATGGAGAAAAATGTTGAGGTTGAGAGGCTGGGTACGCTCAGTGGTGGAATATCGTATTGGTGATGGAAGTGATTTTTTCTTATGGAAGGATCCCTGGCATCACCTTGGACCCCTCCTTGACAGATTTCTGCGGGGACCAAACAGTCTGGGATTGCATGAGTCTACCATGTTAAGCTCGGTTATCTGTGAGGGCCATTGGCACTGGCCATTGATCACAGACATGGAATGCGTGGAGATTACACATGTGCTGCCTCAGATCCATGGGGGTACAGATCGTATTATATGGAAAGGTTCGAGTCGGAAACCCACTACCCAGGAGTTTTATCGGGCTATGATATCAGCAGGACCGAAAGTAGGTTGGATTTCACTACTTTTGGGTTCTTTAAAGATCCCGCGACATTTATTTATCCTTTGGCTAGCTATCCTGGAGAAGCTCGCAACGACGGATAAACCATGGCTCTCCCATCTAGGGTGCTGCGTGCT